>NW_005871094.1:2617236-2676982 GCF_000147115.1 Myotis lucifugus | reverse complement strand
GGGGCTAATGTAACTGATCTGATATTTGCTAAGACAGAAGATGCCTACCGCGATCTGTTTCCTATAAAATCTAATAATGCGAGAATGCAAGCGCTGGTGGGTGTGTTTTTAAGAACTCGCTTTCCACATCCCACCAAACTATTTCTTGAGAAATGTTACTTTCTGTTGGAAAGTGTGCCTGAGTGTGACTGGATTATTTGAGAAGCTGCCGGTAGAAAGGGAGGACACAGTCTTTCATTTCGAGAGAGTCAGACATATTTGGGCATCTCCAACAGTAGTACAAGGCAGCTGGTTGGTAGTAGCCTGAGACTCCTTTTAGAAAGAGCTGATTGTGAGGGGTGGAGGGGATTTTAGGGCTGTGGCAATACATGGTCAAAAAAACTGGAGGAGTACAAAGTGCTTGGTATTCTTCTGTTAACAGGGCTGTGCAGATGGACTTGTAAACCGAAATAGTAAAGTCTTTCTCCTGTGCTTGGCAAAACCAGACACGCAGGACTGGAACTTAAGTGAAGACTAGTGGCAAAAAGGGTGAACCTGATCATTTTTAAAGAAAACCTTGGACATTCAAGGTTTCCAGCTCCAAACCACTGGCCCCATTTGATTTTATTCCATGGAGTGAGGTGGTTTTTGTGTTGAGATTCGTGAAATCGTCTCTTCTCTTTGTATTGAGAAGTTGGGGGATAGTTTTCTTGAGAATGCCTCTCTCTCCTCCCAGAAGTGATATATGATAACAGAATTCCCTGTGAGTTTCTTTGCCTGGAACGGTTCTGAGTAAGTGTGAGAGAAAGGCTGCAGGCGAGAGCTATAGTTTGATTATCATCCTTCCCTTGAAGAGATCAAGTTCCAAACTATTTCCACAGTGTTTTTCATGTCAATCAAAATATGGAGAGCAATTTCTTTTTCAACTTTTCTCGAAACCATGTAGGGAATGCAGTTTGGAAGGGAATCTATAATCTTGGTATCTGAGGATAGATTCCACTTCGAGACTAACATCTCCAAGTCCCCGACAGTTCAGAATTTCCTACCACCACTCTCTCCTCTCGTATGCTCCCCACCTCCCCAAAAAACATTATTTAAAAAAATAATGCTTTAAGTGTTCTACTGTATATAGTGATGGAGCAAAGGGATTTGATATTTTACTTGATGTTGAACTTTAGGCAGCTCTTTGCACTACTTTCTTCCTGTTAAATAGTAGCTAGAACGCATCTCCCCAAGCAGGGAGGTAAACAGGACTCAGTGGAACCACAGTGCAAGGATTTTCATTTTATTAAAATCATTTAATAAAGAGAAATACATTGGCGTACACACCAGGAATATACAATGGATTAAACCATAGGTAACACACTGGGTTGTTTCCATTGTTCAAAGCCAATAGAAATGTGCGACTTAAATAATTCAGATAAAAAGATTGCTTTAAACAGATACAATTCTTTCATTAAAGAGGAGAACCAGGTTTGGATTGCAGCTTAAATGATTTAAATGAGATACATATAAGCATTCTCCCACAGTGAGGCTATTAATAATTCTAGTTGGCTCCTGTGACTGGCCTGGGGATCTTCTACTCTGGGGCAATAGGTTGGTCCTTTGTCCAGCCATGGAAAGTTCCAGAATCCAGCCTGGGTATTCTCTGTTCTGTTAAGTAAAAGGCATCTCAGTAAGTCTTTTCTTAGAAACACATATAGTTGTCTCCATTTGTCATTTTCACAGTAGCATATTCACTAGTCGGTCATTCAGCAAGACAAAAACTGACTTATAGATGGGCATGAAAAGGGATTAGCTCGGTCCCCATCTGCCTGCATGTCTCAGAAATGTGGTGGGGTGAGGCCACGGTGGGGGGACAGGGGAAAACGCTGACCAAGTGGTATGCAAATAGCATGGTAGGACTAAGGAGGAGGTTAGAAAGATGCTGCCAAAGAATTTTCAGATTTTAAAACAGAGTTTTCTGGGTAAATTCTCTCGGAGCCTGGAAATAGAATCATTAGCTCCTCACTGAAAGTCCCTCATTTGTCAGGCTAATCCAGTGGTTCCCAACCTTCTGGCCCTTTAAATACAGTTCCTCATGTTGTGACCCAACCATACAATTATTTTCGTTGCTACTTCATAACTGTAATGTTGCTACTGTTATGAATCGTAATGTAAATATCTGATATGCAGGATGGTCTTAGGCGACCCCTGTGAAAGGGTCGTTCGACCGCCGAAGGGGTCGAGACCCACAGGTTGAGAACCGCTGGGCTAATCCAAGTTTGTTTATTGGAGAGAAGCCCACAGGTTCTGAGTAATTGGGTAATTTAAAGAGATGCTTGTAGTTCAGGCTTAACTCATGAGCATCGCTGTGAGAGCTTCGTCTCCACTCTGGTTCTCCTCCTTAAATAGCCTGGCCTTCGAGGAGGAAGCCATCCACTCTTCGACCTCATCTATCTCATGGGCATTTTGATGCTTCTCCTACCTCCCACGGTGGCTAAGGTGTCCAATGAGATGAGACCCCATTTTCTGAATAGGCTATTTCCTCCAAACTGTCAGCAATGTGAGTCTTCTGAACATTATGCTCATCTTGGCTGGTCTCATCCCCACTTCTTACCTAGTATCCCTAGTTAACTGCTCCTTCCTCATATTTGAGGATCCTTGCCTGGTACTTTATGGGTCCCAGCTCTTTCTAGAACTAGGGAATGCTGGTCCACCCCCAATGTTGTCTTGATTTTGGCTTTGATACTCACAGACAAAAAGACACAAGTATCAGGAGGTAGAACAAGATGGGTCATCCGTGGTGCAAGGCCATATCCAGGAATCAGGAAATCTGAAGATTCAGTTGAGTTGAAGACCGATGACAAGGTGCTGACAACGGAAAGGCCTTAGTAAATGAGGCAGCTTCTCTGCCTCCAGCCAAAAGCATGGAACTAATCCCAGCATGTCAAGCCCGGGCCTTGCAGGGAGGGTGAGCTAATCAGGAGCACCTGGCTGTGGTTCCTGTTGCTATTGAGACCAGGCTGCTCGGTGGATCTGGCCTCTCACCTCTGTTTGCTTCAGTCTTTAGTATCCCCAGCTGGCTCTCCTGTAACTGACTACTGGTGGCACCCTTAACTTCCCAATCCCCAGTCCTCCACCTCTACCACCTTCCCTAGCTCCTCCATCCTCAGGTCAAAAGGGGGCTTTCCTGAACCAACACTGACAATTTGCAACGGCCCAGCTCTAGGATGAGGCTCAGAGAACAGCACAGGGTCAAGCCCAGATGGGTTCGAGATAGGGGAAAACCTCTTCACTCTTTAAGACAGAAGGAGAAAAGTTAGAACAGCCAGAGTTGATGTTAGAGCAGTGATGGCGAACCTATGACATGCGTGTCAGAGGTGACACGTGAACTCATTTTTTTGGTTGATTTTTCTTTGTTAAATGGCATTTAAATATATAAAATAAATATAAAAAATATGTCTTTGTTTTACTATGGTTGCAAACATCAAAAAAATTCTATATGTGACACGGCACCAGAGTTAAATTAGGGTTTTTCAAAATGCTGACATGCCGAGCTCAAAAGGTTCGCCATCATTGTGTTAGAGCAATTTTTGTGGAAAAGAGCCATTCCGCTTCTCACCCCCAAACTCACAATTGGCAGGAGGAGGGTGCGTGTTGTAAGAGGAGGGCATGGCCATGAAGGGGAGGTGATGAGGTTGGTCCTGCCAGGTGTTCTTTCCGGTTGTTGTTGTTGTTGTGAATATCTTTGGGAATCTGTAAAATCCCTAAATCCCGAAGGTCCTTTGTGAACCCACTCTTTGTAACTGACCAGGGAGAAACCCATGAGCTGGGGAAGGTTTGGATGGGAGCAGTAGAAAGTCTTGTAATTCCATTGGAGTCAAGGGGTGGATGGATCAGAACATGAGTGGGGGTGTTCTTTCTTGTTTCCCTGGTTCTTTGGAAGGAAGGATGGCAGAAATACACAGATGTATAGAAGGAGATGACCTCAAATGGCCTCCATTTCAAAGAAAAGGAGATCATTTCTAAAGATTTAGGGCAGCGGTTCCCAACCTGTGGGTCTCGACCCCTTTGGCGGTCGAACGACCCTTTCACAGGGGTTGCCTAAGACCATCCTGCATATCAGATATTTACATTACGATTCATAACAGTAGCAACATTACAGTTATGAAGTAGCAACGAAAATAATTGTATGGTTGGGTCACAACATGAGGAACTGTATTTTAAGGGCCAGAAGGTTGAGAACCACTGATTTAGGGGCTGGAGAAATCAGGAATGGCTGCTGGTGAGTGTTGCTGAGAGGATACCGAGAGCTTAATGAAAGGATGGCTAAGCAGCAATGAAGGGATAGTTGAAGGAGAATATTTTTTTTCAATATTGTAAGTGAATTGGGTGTTCTTAGTAAATAATCATTTTAGTACATGGCTTTTCTTTAAAATGTATATATAGATCAGTGAGGGATAACATGAAGATAAATTCCTTTTTAATCATTTCCTGAGGCTTTTGGTGTTGTTCTGTGAAAATGCGGATGAAAACACTTGACTTTAAGGATGTCTCCCTTGGAGAGAGACAGATTAAGTAGGAATATGTAATTAGTTTCTTTTACACCCACATGTAACATTCCTGAACTGTGGAATTAGGCAGATGTCACCTATGTGCTAAAGATGGGCAGGCCTAGGGCCGAGTGCCCAGGGGGTCCCAGGTCCTGGAGCATCAAGGACATTAGTTCCATTGGAGTCAGGGAAGGGTCTAAGCCAGATGGATATAAAATACAACAATGGACTAGGCTGAGTGAAAGAGAAACAGCAAAAATCAGACGCCAGGCAGAGGTTTAGAAACCAAGAGTTTGGTGAGCAAGGCGGGCTATGGACAGGTAGAGTGACATATGAAAGCACTTGGCACAGTGCTCAGAACCAATAGACCCTTATGTTAAACAGCTTCAGTAGCTCCAGTAAAGGGACAGGAGTACAAGATACATGTGGACGAATAAAGGGATGGAATCACAAGGAAATCCATGAACAGAAGCCAAGCCAGGAGCAGGGTCCGCCGAGAGTGGGGTTGGAATCAAGGTGGGTCGAGGATCACAGCAGACGTCTGTGAGCTCCCATTAATGTGTCTCAGCTGTAGCACATGTGGCTGATTCTCTCTGCTGTTCTACAGACTGGAAAATTCCTTCTGTGCTTCCTGGTCAAGTTCTGAAAGAAGAGACCTGATTGGTTCGGCTAATAGCTATTGTCTTTGGCAAAATTTTTAGGGGCCATCAGAGTTTACTGGCAAGCCTATGGATAAATTACCAGTGGCTCTGGCAGCAGTAGGGGGAAAGCCTAGTGGGCAAATCTAGTTAGAAGAGAAAGTTAGGCATGGAAGGCAAATTAGCTAAAATGTCCAACAGCTGTCAATGAATATCGTTTAATTTTTTTTTGTGTGTGTGTGTGTGTGTGTGTGTGACTGAATTTCTAGAGAGGCAATCACCCAATGTCAGGGTCATGGAGTATAGCACTCAATGACCGCTTTGGCATGGCCTGATAGACCAGCCTTGAGGGAAGTTAGCCTGGAAGCTTACACCACTGATAATTGAAAAGATAAGAATTATGGATAATCATGTTAGAGAGATGCTAAAGAAAAACACTCGGGTGATTTTGTTGGCAAGAAGCTTCATATGAGTCAAAGATATGATAATGCTCCCCCCAAAACTAAGGCAATCTTTAAAATTCAGTAAATAATTACTTAATAATGTTAATAAATAAAGCCTACTACATTTTAATGTAAATCACAATACCTAGTAAGATTACTGCATCAAAGGTAGTGTTCTCTTTATCACTGAAAATTTCAGTTCTCGGCAATGTTCCCAATGTAATCTTTCATTCACTGAACACCTGTCTCATTGTTAAGAAGAATGAAAAAAAGAACGCACCCTGTTCTGAGCTCATTCTTTGCAGACGCACTGACAAATGTGAAGCCAGGGCTGAACATCCAAGGTCAGGAGAACAGAATATGAGGAACAGATAAGGGATCTGGAGCTGTTCATTCCAGAGGAAAGAAAATTAGGGGCCACGTGGATGTCTTCAAAAATTGGGAGAACTTTTATGTAAAAAGGGGAGAAGGCATTTGTGTTTCTCAAAACAGTAGGACTGAATCCACACAGATTCGTAGATGTTTTTTAGGGAAAAAAAGGATGGCCAGGGCCTTAGGAGTCATTTAGCCCAGAGAGTAGAAATAATCTTTCATCTGTTCGCCACCTCCAGACAATTGGCAGTGGCCATCTGGAGCACTGTGTTGAGAAGGATTCTGAGGCTGAGTCTAAGCTTCCCAGGCTTGGAACGTGCTCTCACGGATAGTGATGTCTTGTGGAAGAAAAGGGCCATTGCTACTCAAGTGCCAGGCATTTTGTCATTGATGTGATCCATAGGTAGGTTTCTAACCTCTGGCCCTCGGCTCCCTGAGAGACCACAAAGTCATTGCAAGAGGTAAACGAACCCATATACATGCAGCAAATATTTTTGACAAACTAAGTAAATAGCACATCTTACATAATATTGTGCTACTATTTTTCTAAGGTTATAGATGCATTATGATAATGAAATGTTCGTTTACGTAGTTATTGAGTTCATAGTAGCTTTTGGTATTGCGTTTTCTCAACCAGGGGACCTAAAACAAATAATTATATTGTGTGTGGGAAGGTTGTGCAAGACATTTGGGATCTTAACAAGAAATTCTTTTAAAAAAAAACATGAGCCAGCGATTTATTTTTCATCTTTCTAGCCACAGCAAGTAAAATTATACATGTATTTGTAGGTTTCTTTGATAAAATACCAGTAAGATTCTAAAGGCAGGACACATCTATTTTTTTCCCATTAATGTGCACCCACTGCCTGGCACATCCCAGAAGCCCAATAAATATCTATTAAATGAAAGAACAAAGCAAGTGACTTGACCAAGGTCTCCCAGTTCATTTGTGGCACAGGTGGTTCCAGAACACACGACTCCTAAGTCCCAGGCTGTTAACCTTTTCAGCACACCAACCAGTTTATTTCTTCTGCCAGCAAGAGAGGGTTCCATTTTAACATTTCATGGATTGCGATTATATGATGCAGCCCCGTTTGCCTAACATCCAGTCGGTTTTAACCAGTGTCTTAATCAGAATCAAGTGTAGGGCTTTTTGAAAACATGCATCCCTGAGACCCACTCCCTAAAGACTCTGATTCAGTAGGTCTGGGGGTCCAGCATCTGCAGGTGTGAAAACTCCCTGGCGATGCTGCTAAAACACCCTGACTCAGAAACCACCGATGAGTAAACAAATAAATATGCAATCATAAGCATCCATTATGAATGCAATTAAACAACAGAGGCATTCTGATCGGCTCTCCTGCGTAGAGGCTAATGTTACCTCTGTGCCTCTCTGCTTCATTTATCGTAGATTATGGAGTAACTTATTCCTCAGAAGCCCAGTTGTTTAGTTTTGAATAATTTATTTCTAAAAGTCACAGCTGTGTAATCCAAATCATCAGTTTTGTGAAGTCTCCCCAGAAGGGCTAGATCACGTACGTGAACATCCCCCGGCTTCCCATACTCCTTTGGTTTGGGCACGAAGCTGTCAACCCTGTAAGGTCAAGCTCTCTGATGAGATTTCCAGTGTCTGCTTTTGTAAAGCGCTGGAAATGTGGCAAGAATAAAATTTCTCATGGTATTTCCACTTCCTGTTCCAGGCACCATTACTAAGTGAAATTTAGGCTTCGGGGGAAGGGTGAATGAGGACAGATTTTCTCTTTAAGTAGCTCTGTCCTTAAGATGTTACTCTAGAAATGTAACTTACCAAGAAAAACAGAAGATTCCTCCCCGCCCCCCGCCCCTCTGTTTTCCATTTTGTGGTAAGGAGTGTACTAGTCCTGGGTGGGAACAAGGGAGAAATTCCTCCACCTTCACCCCGCATCTCCTCTGGCTTAGCTGCTTCCTTGGCGGCCCTTTCGGAAGCATGTGAGCCCTAAGAGACAAGGGGAAGGGGCGGACAGCGAGTCCCTCTGTAGGGTCTTCCTTTATTCAGCGGTCAGGACTTACATCCTCTGTGTTGCACAGCAGAACCTACCATATTCAGCGCGCCGAGTACATAAGTCATAGTCACTCAGGATTGGGCAGCGACAAGCCTCTCTGCATGAGCGACCCGGTACAATGAAAATGTCAGATCGCTACTATATTTGTACCGGTGCTATTTGGTTTACAAAGCTGTGCTCCCACTGTGTCCATGAAAGCAGGCTTGCTGGAGAGGAGCAGCTAAAAAGGAATGAGATTAGGATCCCCGTCTGCATAATGACTCCATACTGACTCAGTCTCCTTTCCCTCTGACACCAGCCCCCGTCCACGCATCCTAAATAGTGGTGTGTGGAGCCAGCTCAGACCAGCTCCCAAAAGCCAGTTGTTAAATTTTCAAGTTTTTGAGAACCAGTTGTTGAACCGTCATTAAAAAAAAATTGAATTATTTAAAATTAAATCAAATATTAAAAACCAAGCTAAGCCCTAACTGGATTGGCTCAGTGGATAGAGCGTCAGCCTGCAGACTGAAGGGTCCCAGGTTCGATTCTGGTCAAGGGCATATGCCAGGGTTGCAGGCTCAATCCCCAGTAGGGCGCGTGCAGGAGGCAGCCGATCAATGATTCTCTCTCATCATTGATGTTTCTCTCTCTCTCTCTCTCCCTCTCTCTCTCTCTTCCCTCCCTTTCTTTCTGAAATCAATAAAAATATATATATATATTTTTAAAAAACCAAGGTAATAAATCCCCCAAACTCATCCCTTCCTAATTATTTTGCTATGTTTTACTATTACCTATGCTCTCTGGAGGTTAGTTACGTTTATGGTGTCTGTATGATGGAAATACTATAGGATGCTGTGCAAATGAACTTCTCCCCAATTCTTTGTTCATTGATGGTACCTTGGGAGCTTGAGATCAACCATTTATACTACGGAAATTTACAAATGCCACAAATCAGACTCCTCTCTCCACCCCCCACCCCCACCCCCAGAGGTAGTTGCCAAATAGTTACTAGCAGACCACTGACCCTATGGCTTCAAGTTGGTAAAATTAGCTTCTACACAGGAGAGCCAATCAGAATACCTCTATTGTTTAATTTCATTCATAATGAATGTTTATGATTAAATACTTATTTGTTTACTCATCTGTTATTTCTTAAGCTTCTAGAACATAAGCATCATGAAATCAGGAACCTTGTGGGGGTTTTCTGGGCTGTGACTTGAGTCTAAAAAAAGGGCCTTGCCCCACACTTAGTAGGTGCTTATTATGTGAGTTCAATGAGTAAAGGAATAAATGTTCTTGATTTCTTCTTGATAAGAAAGCTGAAGCCGATGTTCATGTTTGAACTCAATGATTCCTCTCTAATTATATCATTACTGAGTGCTTGGAACCGTACCTGGCCCATGCTAAGTAGCATATACATATTTATTAGATAAAAATCAAATAGATATTCTTCATAACAACCCAATTTGTAGATGAAGAAACTGAATTACAATTAGGTTAAATAACACATCTAAAGCCACACAGCTCCTAAGTGGCAGAGCCAAGATTCAAACCTGGCTCCATCATCCCTGTGCTCAACCACCACGCTGTGCTATCTATTGCTAAGACTCCAATTGATGGAAACTCCTGTTTCGTGTGTGGCTCTGGAGGTGTGACCCATTTGAGAACAGACTGGAATCAGGAAGACTTGATTTGAAAATTTACCATTTTCTAGCCTGTTTCTTCACCTACAGAAAGGGTATTATTATTCCTTCCTTTTGTGGGTGTTATAAGGATCAGAAGTAATATCGCTAAACTATGCACATGATTAGCTATCATCCGTGACTTCCTATGGAGGCTCTCTGTAGGCTGGAGGCTCCCTTTAGTCCCTATGCCCTTGGCCACACACTCTCCCAAGTTCATGCATGGTCATAACAGATGGGATAAAAGGAGCCAACTTGGACAATAGATACCAGCTTTAGGAAACCCTGTTTCTGGTCAGCATAAGCATTTTCTAACTAAACAGTCTACTCTGCAGAAGCAGGCAACCTCCCTCATCCCTTCAACCACAGAGTTTTCTCCCCAACCCTTATCATTGGATCTGTGCTGCCTTAACCATTCTAAATAACCTTTATCTAGTTTGGCAAAGGGGTTTTATTACACCTGAGGCTGGATTGTTATGTCAGTTTTTAGTGTTTCAGACCTGGAATGAGAGAGGGAGAGAGAAGATGGAGACTTTATCTGGAGAAAAAGGACTGAACTTGGGAGGAAGAGGGAGTAGAAATGGAATAGTTATCCTGCACCCTGGTAGGTGGTGGGGAAGATTAGCTAGCTCATCCAGCTGCCTCGAGGGCACACAGCTGTGTGACAGGCACTGTTGAGTGGAAGATAACTACCTGCTCCCTCAGGGCAGTAAAGTAAATAACTTGCCCAAGGCACACACTGGCAAATGGCAGAGCTGGATTCCGCCCGGCTCCCTGACTTCAACCCTCTCCATGTCCCTACAGCTGTCTGTTCGGTGTCCTTCCCGAGGAAGGCGATGGAAACCAGAGCGGGAGCTTTCCATAACCAATCATTATAACTTGTCAGAGAGCCACGCTGCAGCTCAAATGGACAAGCACGCTGTCATTCGCTGCCATATAAGGAAGCGGGCTAAACAGCATTTCTCCCACTACTGACTCCAGGGCTTACTCAAGGCAGTTAGACAGGACGAGAGTCTAGGCCTAGAGCAGTTTTTAAAAAAGAAGAAGAGAAAGAAAGCAGTAGAAATATTTTTGTGGGGTTTTCCCTGGTAGCAGAGGTCCTTTATAACAAGCAGGTTTTACAACTTTTCCCCAACTCAAGGAGAGATGTTCTGGAATTAGGCACTGAAGGGTCCAGCCGTGGGCAAACTACGGCCCGTGGGCATTTGAAATGAATAAAACTAAAAAAAAAGACCGTACCCTTTTAAGTAATGATGTTTACTTTGAATTTATATTAGTTCACACAAACACTCCATCCATGCTTTTGTTCCAGCCCTCTGGTCCAGTTTAAGAACCCATTGTGGCCCTCGAGTCAAAAAGTTTGCCCACCCCTGGGTTAGACTCTTTGTCCAGATACATTAAGTTGTTTTAGTGTTTGATTGTGTCAAACTTAGCTATTCAGAAGGCCAGGTCAGAGTTGATTCTGTGAGGAGGGGGTGGGAAGTCGAGGACTAGACCTCTCTGTGTAATGAGAGTCCCCTCGCTTGGCCAGCCAGTCTCAAACACAGTATTTCCCAATCTGGCTTCCTATTTAAGTTTGACCTTTGCCTTAATAATCAGGCACAGTGGGGACTTCAGAACATGGCTGTGTACCTGACTTCATGGAGGAGGGAGAAACTGAGGCATGAGCAGTTGAAATTATTTACTCAGGATCAGCCAATACAATCTTGCCATAGAGGTGCCTGATCTTTTGGGTAACTCAACAAAGAATTGCTTAGTCTTCCCAGGGAAAGAGACAACTCTATAATAATTCTGGTCCACTTCTCTTATCTCCCATCCTTACACAGACTGCATTTGGGGTGTTAGTTTTACTGGGGCTGCCGGAACAAAAGACCACGCAAACATACTGTCTTACAGTTCTGGAAGCTCAAAGTCCAATATCAGGGTGTCAGCAGGGTGGGTTTGCAGGGTGGGTTTCTTCTAAGTGCTCAGAGGGAAGGCTGCCCCGACTCTCTTCTTGGCGTGTAGATGGCTGTCTTCATGTTCAGGTAGCATTCTCCCTGTATGTGTGTCTGTGCCCGAATTTCCTCCTCTTATAAATTCACCAGTCACATTAGATTAGTGCCCACCCTAATGACCTCATTTTTAACCGGTGTACCTCTGTAAAGGCCCTATCTCCAAATACGGTCACATTCTGAGGTACAGGGGTTAGGACTTCAGCATAAGAATGTTGAGGGAGACACAATTCAACGCATACGATGCCCCAATTCAAAATGATAGCAGAAACCCATATGGCATACTTTCTGAAGCCCCAAGTACCAAAGACCCTATTGCTGGTGGCATTCCCTCTTCCCTCTAGGTCTGGGGAAAGCTTAGCTAAAAATCACTTCGCCTTTTGCACTTGCCCTTGACATTTACTCTCTGCTTTTCGCAACACAAAATCCTGGTCCTGCAAAAAAGTCAAAAGAGGTCTCTGAAATGACGCACTGCAGGGCAGCTTCATGTGCTGCGGCCTATCTGCGGAAGCCTGAGAAACCACGGGGGCAGACAGTCTGGTATGTGGCCATCAGAGGTGGGGGAGGGGCTTGGAGGGGGTCGCTCAGCCCAGGCTGCCTGCCAGTCGGAGAGGCCCAGCACTAGGAGGAGGTGAGCAACTTCGGAGCAGCTGGCAGGCCCAGGAGGCAACAACAGATGAGGCTGCCTGTGCCCGCACAGGGTGGAAGGCGAGGATGGTGGTTTCCAGTCATTTTTATACATGGTGATCATAACCACTGATCTCCAAATGCAGGGGGACATACTAGGAGCCTACACATAGTTGTGCTGTGAATCATTAGCCTCTTGTCTCTGTTTCCTTCTAGCTCTTCTCCACCCATCCTTACATTTTTATACACTTTTCCTGTCAATGGCCCTTCTATCGTTATGCGTGTTTGACCTGGTTGGTTACAAACAGCCCAGGCATTGTACCTTGTCTCCTTTTCCCCCTTTTTCTTCCACCACTGTCTCCCTTTTTCCTCTTCCTGAAAGCTCTTCTTGGTGTCTGTTTCCCAGCCTTAGTCGTGATATGGCCACTTCTTGCCGTCCTGGGCCAGAGGTGGTCTATGGAGAAGGTGACTGTATCATTATTATCCATATTAGGGCACTTGAGAGGGAAAGGGGGAGCTAGTGAGAATTTCCCTAAGATAACAGTTCTAACGGGGGCCAGTCCCCAGTAACCTGGGACGGATGTGGTTTCTGCCTCCATCCATCTCACTTCACCTAGCAACCCTCCCTCTGTTCCTGTACCTTAAACAACAACAACAAACTTTTAGGTCCTGATTCTTTCTTGTTATCCACAATAACCTTTATATATTTTTGTCAATGCGTTTCTATTTTCCCTTATCCCCTCCTCACTTCTCTCCTACTTTATTCTGGGTCTTGTCTCACCACTTGAATTCCTCTTCCCCTTCCCTTCCTGCATCTCCAGGAGGCCACAGCTGTCTGCCATACTACACGCAGGACAGATCCCCTGCGCTTCTGAGACAGCTGCACACACATGCGCACACACACACACACACACGCACACTCACACACACACACACACACACGCACACTCACACATGCGCGTGCGCGCAATACCACCATCAAATGTTACAACCTGCTTTGGGTCTCAGATGAGCCCTTATTGGGTGACCCACCGCTCCAGCACCCCTTCCAGAGACTAGAACAATCCCTGCGCCGTGTAAGCAGCCATGCCTGAAACTACCACGCAGACATGTTCCGGGCATGTGTCTGTGATCTTACAGGCCATGTGTCTGACATGTGTGCATGTGTACACTTAGAGTTGAAAACCTAATGCTTGAAAAAGAAAATGATAGTTAAAGCTAACTGAGCATTGCCTTCAATATGATTTCAGCAATCTGGGTTATTTTATTCTTTTCAGTAATATGTACCAAAGGCCTAGCCATGGCTGCTATAGGTTTAGCATAAGTAGAAATAAACTTTGAGGCCAAAAGAAAGAATAAACATTGACTTAAGTCCCTTTCAAGTGTAGTTCTGTTATGATTCGATCATCTGCAGCTTCGGGTTCACTCTGAAGAATCACTTCCATTATCCGTCAGGGTCACGTGAGGGGGCTGCAGTGCGAGCAAGGCGAGCGTGTTCCTCCCGCAGTTCACGGGACACGGTCCCCAGATGTCTGACATACTGACAGGGTGGCCCTGTGTCAGCTGGAAAAGGCTGTTCTCATCCTTTTTATTGAGTTGTTTACTTACTGTAATAATTTGTTTTCTCTCCTTTTTTGCAAGTACCCTAACAATTAATGAATGGAAGCAAAACAGTGGAAGAAGATACTTTATGAAAGGAAGTAGGGTTCTGTGGAAGTTCTGTCCCTCCCTCCCTCCGTCCTCCCCTCCCTTTCTCCCCCCTTCCTTCTTTCTACCCCTTCTCTCCCTCCTCCCTCTCTCCCTCCCACTTTTCCTCCTCTTTCTATTTTTGGTTTCTTCTCTCTTGAGATTTATGCAGTTGGAAATGTTCTGTTGCTGTGGGGCTTTTATGCTTTGACCATGATGGCTTTATGTCTCTCTTGCTTAGATATATCTTTTTTTTAAGATTGCTGATTTTTTTTTAAAAGGAAAAATCAAAATACTTCAACCACACTCTGCAGGGAAGGAATATAGTTTTGGCAATTGTGGAATGGGAATATCTACCAAGGAACGCTCTCTTGCCTCCAAACTGGGTAGAGTGAGTAAGTCGGCCAGCCCAGAACTGCTGACCCACCTGTGTTTGAGTGAATAGGAAATGAGGAGTGTAGGAGAATCTTTTAAAACATCTGTGCCTTTCCCTATTTCTGCTCTTAGATATGTTGAGAAAAGAAAACAATTACTCCTTCCATTGGGAATACTTTCTAGTTTGCTAATTCTTTTTCCTGAGAGTGTTTGCAATAAAGTTTAAAGTTCTTGATATCTTGGCTTTTCTATTTTGCAAGGTCCTCAGATTTCAGGAGGTGGTCTAACCGAAAAGTGCCCAGTTCCTCCCTCATGTCCACAACTGGTAACCTGTCCCTTCCCTAGAACACCCACGTAAGGAGTAATGAAATCTTGAATATAAGGACATTTTTGATGGTGTTATATCTTTAAGACACTATTTTCCTTTCTTTTTCTTTTGAAATATGAAGACCTTTGCTGGTTGGATTTTGGGGGGACATGTAAGTCATGTATTCATAAAGGAAACTCTAGATTCAAAGTTTAGAATTTGAGATTTTCAGAAATGATCCCATGCACGAGGGCTTCATCGGACTCCTTCTGGGGCTGCCCAACCCCCATTTCAGACTTTCCTTTTTCTTTTTCTTTTTTTGCTTCTGGGGCAATTATATTTCTTTCCCATCCTCGCCTTTAAAAGCAATATTGACTATCATCTTGTTTGGAGACAATCTGAAACTTCAAAGTGCTGAAAAAGGATGCCTAAGACAGATCAACATCCACTGTTAGCCTTTCCTGGAATGTAGTCAGGGAAGGTTTTTAAAGTTTTATCTACAATGGAAGCACACAGCAAACACCTGCAGATCTTACTTAGAATTATGTTCCCTTCAGATTCACTCAACTTGTCTTTCACTGGCATTTAAATTTCTAATACGTGAGATGATCACATAGGTAAATTGTATACTTTGTAATGTCGTTGATTTTGATATCTGTAGCTGCATATATTAAAATTTTAAAATGCTCTAAGAACTTAAGAGGAAGAGTAGAAGACAAGCATGTTTGCTCCTAGCAAGTTGAACAAGCAATCAGACGGAGTGTTTATTTGTATTATTTTAAAAATACTTTGATTTTAGAATAAGTTTTAGATTTATAGGAGAGGTGCAGGAATATTACAGAGTTCTCTATATCCACACCCGATTTTCTGCATTGTTAACATTACTGTGCACATCTGTAGCAACTAATGGAACAAGAACAATACATTATTATTAACAAAGCTCCATACTTTATTTGGATCACCTTAGGTTTTGCCTAAAGTCCTTTATGTTTAAGCCCTTAAAACAGAATCATGTTTTATATGGTAAACATTTGTACCTTATGGATAAATTAATGGATAAAGTGATTGTCAGTAAAATGACAACAACGTTAAGAAAGTGACCTTGAGTGAAAATTGCATAAGCAGACTCTTTTCTTGAACTCTTTTCTCTGGTCTCTGGTGTGTTCCCCGTGAGGGCATTCGCAGATTCCTCAGCCTGCTCACCTGCCGCCAGGTGCTGGAGCCCTACAGCTGCTGTCGGAGGCTGGTCGCTCCAGGCAGATGGTAAGGTCAGCAGCCCCTTGCACTCACTCCCATTCTACAGGTTAAGGCAAATGCGTTAGTCAGTATTCACCTGGCCAGTGAGCTGCTGAAACTCTGCCCTTAGGTTGCATGGCACCACAGTGACTTGCAACAGCTTTGACATTAATGAAGGTAAAAAGAAGGCCTGGTCCATGTTTTCCCAAATCTTGAAACCTATAGGATTTGTTTTCAAACACCACTATTAATGAAAAATATCTGTTACTAACAGATCAGTGATGGAGGGCTTGCTTTATAGAAATCATCTGAACAGAATCCTCCCGGATACTGAGCTTCCAAGCGTTCTTTGAAATATGGGTGAGCAGCAGACGATAGAAAAAAATCTGTTTAATTCAGCTGCTGCTTTTGAGCAACTTGATGGTGTCAGGCAGGTGACTCAATCTTCTGGAGCCTCAATTCTTGTGATGAAGGGGTTGGATCGGATGTGATCTCTCTGTACGCTAACCTCGTTTGGATTTGTGGCTTTAAAACTGTCCCGCATAAGGCTTATTGCTTCTTTGTATCGAGGTTACTTTCTTAACGTTGTTGTGATTTTACTGACAATCACTTTAAAGAGGAGAACAATTAATTTTAGCTTAAATAGTAAGTACAAATGAGTTGTCTTCAAGGTAACTAATTATTTGATTATAACAGTTGGTTTGTTTTTAAAGTTAACTTTTTGTGTAGAGACACAATATAACACATGCAATGGAATCAATAAAGATGAAAATATATAATGACGAGGAAATGTAGCTATCATCCTTGGTATCTTCATATCAAAAAAAAATTAATTGGAGGAATCTACTTACCAATGAGTGAAACTAATATTTTTGACTCCGAGGTAGTCCTTAAAACCTCCTAATAGCAACAAAATCAGCACTTTGCACTGGTTATCTAAGTATATGCACAGCAGGTAAGAGATACCTTTCATAAGAGGAGTGATTGAATTGACTCTCACATAGGAAGACATCAAAGTCAAGGAAGAGAGGAAGAAGCTCAGGACTTGGGGTACAAATGGTTACTAGGGTTAGCCATCTGCTTTAGTCTTCCCCGTTCCACGTGTAGCTATATAGTTTACATAAAGTATCTCTCCAGAGGATCAGAAAGAACAGATTTATGGAACCAGATGTGAGTTAGCATTTCTACAGGTGTGGCTCTGCAGCTGAAAGAACATGTTGTACTAGGGATGGAGTTTCTCATTATGTAATCAATATAAATTACCACTAGACTTTCACAGAGGTTGATAAAGCAAACACGTGTCATTTGGATTGGCCCCTGGTATATAAAAGAAACTTGCTTCACTTGGGGCACAACGTGAAAAAATGCACTATTTAGTATTTTCATAAAAGAGTTGGTAGCCAATACCATCAGAGTGATCAGGCAAAGCAGTTCCAGTCTGCACGCAGAGGAAATAGCTGGTGAATAGATGGAAGTAGTGTTTATGTGTTTTCCTTCATCAAGAAAGACAAGGAACAATTCATAAATATTTATAAAGTCTCTCAGCATCAGATAGGAGAGGGCCAAAAGGATGAAAATGATTAAAAGACTGGTGAAAAAACACACACACACACACAAGAGGAAAGATGAAAAAGAGTAGAATTGGTTGAACTAAAGAGGCAAATATCTCTTAAAATGGCACAGACAGCCAGGTCGAAAGTCAGGCCTATAAAAAAGATTAACTTGGGCCCAGGGTGAGTAGCTCAGTTGCTTAGAGTGTCGACCAATACTTCAAGGTTGTGGGTTTGATCCCTGGTCAGAGTACATACAAGAATCAACCAATAAATGCAGGAATAAGTGGAACAACAAGTCATTCTCTCTCTCTCTCTCTCTCTCTCTCTCTCTCTCTCTCTCTTTCAAAATCAATAAACTAAAAAAAAGATTAACTTGGTAAATTGCAGAGCATTTACAAAAAGAGTTAAAATGTTGATTAACTTTGTGTCAATAAGTAACACAAATGGTTTCATCTTATTTAAAATTTTTTTCATGATTTCATTTTTCAATTACAGTTGACATTCAATATTATTATATTTTTGCTTCAGGTGAACAGCATAGTGGTTAGACAATTACATTATTTATGAAGTGGTCCCTTTGACAATTCTAGGTACAACCCAGGCACCATACATAGTTATTAGCAATATTAGTGACTATATTCCCTATGCTGTACTCTATATCCACATGACTATTTTGGAATTACCAATTTGTACTTCTTTTTTTTTAATTATCTTTATTGTTGAAAATATTACAGATGTTCTCCTTTTGACCCCCTCAGCCTCACTCCCTCCTCCCCCCATGCCTTCATCAAGCTATTGTCCATGGGTTATGCATATATGCATGTACTAGTAAATTTTTTAGCTAAGCTCCTCCAGTGCCCCCCACACACACCATTCTCCCTTTGCACTGAAATTCTTCAGTCTGTTTCCATCCTTCCATGTTTCTGTTTCTATTTTGTTCATCAGTTTATTTTGTTCATTAGATTCTACATATAAGTGAGATCATGTGATACGTGTCTTTCTCTGACTGGCTTATTTTGCTTAGCATAATACTCTCCAGGTTTCTCCATGCTGTCTCAAAGGGTAAGAGATCCCCCCCCCCCACTTTTTTGCTGCTGCATAGTATTCCATTATGTAAATGTACCACAGCTTTTTAAAAAATATATTTTTATGTATTTCAGAGGGGAAGGGTCAGAGAGATAGAAACATCAATGATGAGAGAGAATCATTGATTGGCTGCCTCCTGCATACCCCCTACTGAGGATAGAACCCACATTCTGGGCATGTGCCCTGACCGGAATTGAACCCAGGACCCTCAGTCTGCAGGCCAACACTCTATCCACTGAGTCAAACCAACTAGGACTACCACAGCTTTTTTATCCACTCACCTACTGATGGGCACTTGAGCTGTTTCCAGATTTTAGCTATTGTAAATAGCGCTGCTTACATTCTTTCTGATTGGCATTTCAGGATTCTTAGGATAGAACTGGAATCACTAGATCAAGTGGCAATTCCATTTTTAATTTTTTGAAGAAACTCTATACTGTTTTCTATAGTGGCTGCACCAGTCTGCATTCCCACTAGCAGTGTACTAGGGTTCCCTTTTCTCCACATCCTTGCCAGCACTTGTTTGTAGATTTGTTGATGGTAGCCATGCTGGCAGGTGTAAGGTAATATCTCATTGTCGTTTTAATTTGCCTCTCTCTGATGATTACTGACTGAGCATTTTTTCATATAGCTCTTGGCCATCTGCATGTCCTCTCTGGAGAAGTGTCTACTTAGGTCCTTTGCCTATTTTATAAATTGGATTTCTTCCTTTTGTTAAGTTGTATGAATTCTTTATATATTTTGGAAATTAACTAATGTATCATTGGCAAATATGTTCTCCCATACCGTGGATTCCCTTTTGATTTTGATGGTGCTTTCTTTTGCAGTGCAGAAGCTTTTTATTTTGGTGTAGTCCCATTTGTTTATTTTCTCCTTAGTTTCCTTTGCTCTAGGAGATGTATCCACAACATATTGCTACAAGAGATGTCTGAGACTTTGCTGCCTCTGGTTTCTTCTAAGACTTTTATGGTTTCAGGACTTACATTTAAATCTTTTATCTATTTTGAGATTATTCTTGTGTATGGTATAAGATGATAGTCTAGTTTCATTTTTTTACATGTACCTGTCCAATTTTCCCAACACCATTTATTGAAGAGACTGTCTTTACTCCATTGTATGCTCTTGCCTCCTTTGTCAAATATTAATTAAGTGTATGGCTTGGTTCGATTTCTGGGTTTTCTGTTCTGTTCCATTGGTCTATATGTCTGTTTTTGTGCCAATATGAGGCAGGTTTGATCACAATGGCTTTGTAATATACTTTGATATCTGGTATGGTGATTCCTCCTACTTTGTTTTTCTTTCTCAAAATTGCTGTGACTATTTAGGGGTCTTTTGTAGTTCCGTATAAATTTTTAGAGTATTTATTCTAGATCTGTGAAATATGCCATTGGTATTTTAATAAGGATTGTGTTGAATTTATAGATTGCTTTGGGTAGTATGGATGTTTTATTGATGTTATTTCTTTTGATCTATGAACACGGTATTTTCTTCCACTTGTTTAGATCTTCCTCTATTTCTTTTTTCAATGTCCTGTAGTTTCCTGAGTACAGGTCTTTTATCTCCTTTGTTATGTTTATCGTAGGTATCATAATATTTTTGTTGCTATGGTAAATGGGATTGATTTTTTTAGTTTCTCTTTCTGAGAGTTCATTATTGGTGTATAAAAAATGCCATCAATTTCTTGGTGTTCATTTTGTATCTTCCTACATTGCCAAATTCACTTATTAAATCTAGTAGGTTTCTTTGCTGGAGTCTTTAGGGTTTTCTATGTACAATAACATGTCATCTGCAAATAATGACAGTTTTACTTCCTCCTTTCCAATTTGGATGCCTTTTATATTTTCTCCTTATCTGATTGCTATGGCTAGGACTTCCAGTATTATGTTGAACAAGAGTGGTAAAATCGGACATCCCTGTCTTGTTTCTGTTCTGAGGGAAAATGGTTTTAGGATGTCCTTTTATATTAGGAATCCTGTGCAACCCATTGGCTCAGTTTCCATAATCACTTGAGCTGGGAGTGTCTAAGAGTATCTGTTGTGTGTGTTGTGTGTGTGCCCTCCTGTTGCAGTTGAGCCTTGATTGCTGTTGGCATGTCAGTGGGTGGGATGACTAGCTGTGAGGATTGGCCATGACCACAGCTTAATAGCTGCTATGTGAGGACTGACTCCACAGATCAGGGTTTGCCTCAGCAGGGTCTGGTCCCTGCCAAAACCTCCCTTTGGGTGAGCCACATTTAAAGCTAATCAGATGGTGCTCTGTTGTGATCTGAGGCTGGCCATCAGGTATGTTGGTTCTGGAGGGACTCTGATGCAGGTCAATGTCAGTTGCTGCCTGTGACTAGCTCAGGGATACCTGTTAAGAGTTACAAAATGATCTGTGGCTTGTAGCTGCCTATGCTGGGTCTGGATGCACATTGGGGGGCGGGGGGGGGGCATACTGCAAACCAAGATTGGCTCCCACGAGTGCTGGGCCTGAGGAATGTCAGCAAAATGCCCAAGGCCCCCTGAGACCTGCCACTGTTTGTTGGCTTCCCATAAGGCTCAGCTGCTGAAAGATCCTCTGGCAGAATGCAAGTTGGATGAGAAGGGTCTCAGGGAGTCACCAGGGTGGGGCAAGTGGTGTTCACCAGGTTAATATAGATTCAGATTTGGTGCCAGTACTAGGCCTGATGCTACTCAGCAAAAACCGTAGGGTACACCAAGGCTAGCTGCCACCTGCCTGGGGCCTCGAACCTTTGTGGTGGGGAGGGTCTTAGAAATTCATCAGGGTGGAACTAGTGGAGTTCACCAGCTAATGCAGATTCAGAATTAGTCATGTTGGGGGAGAGCTCAGTACAGGGACAATGTCAGCCATCCCTCCAACTCTCACCCTGAATCCATACTTCTCAGTTTCTCTCTGTTTGTCTCTGATACCCCCAAGCTTGACAGAATTTCTGAAGAGTTTTTTAGGAAAGACTGCAATACAGGCCTAGAATAGTTGCCAACAAAAGAGCCTGACCATGGGCAACTTGGGTGGAGTGAGGTCTCAGGGAGTCATCAGGGTAGAACTAGTGAAGTTTACCAGGCTAATGCAGGTTTATATTTAGCTTTGTGGGGGGAGGGCTCAACACAGGGTCATTGGCAGTTGTCCTTCCAGCCATCATCTTGAAGCCACACAACTCAGCTTCTCCTTGTATGGCTCTGGCATGCCTCGAACTGCTGTTCCTTCGCCGGATCCAAGGTGAGTGTCTGCAAGCGAGTTTTTATCTGGGCCTTTAGGAGCATGACTGGGTTTCTAGCAGCCTTCTGTCTCACCTGGATGAATGGAACCCCCACTGATTTTCACAGGCAGATGTTATGTGGGCTCCTCTTCCCAGCCCTGGTGTCTAGGCTGGGTTGATTCCCCTTGCTTTTTAGAGAAGACCTCTACAGCTGAGGTATCCCTACATGTGGGTCTGGGGCCAGCTCATTTTACATCTTCACCCCTCTTACCAGTCTTGACATGGATTCTTCTTTATATCCTTAGTCACAGGACTTCTTTTCAGCTTATCTTCAAATGGTTATCCAGGTTGGTTGTTCTGGAGTTTGTTGTAATTTTGGTGTGGTCATGGGAGGAGGTGAATACAATGTCCTCCTCTCTGCCATTTTGATCAGAACCTGGTTTGAACACTGCTACTTGACTTCTCATTTGCTTAAAGCCTTTTGATTTATTTTAACTTTATTGTTCAAATCTCTATAGTAAAATTTCTTAATCTATTAATTTCCAAGAGAGCTGCGTCAATTACCTACTACAAAAATTGTGAATCTGTCATTTCTACTTTAAAATTAGCCATCATTGTTGTTAAACTTAGTCATATGTTTCAAGGCTATGTTGTTTGATACACGTATGTTCATGATTTTAAAAATCTTCCTGATGGGGAATTTCTTTTATCATTAATTCATCTTAAATTCTGTTTTGTCTGCTAGCAATGTTCCTACAACATCTTTCTATTGTTATTTACTTATTATATAACTTTAAACCTTTTATTTTTTAATACTTCTGTGAATTATTTAAAATGGATCTCTCATAAATAATATGTGGATAAATTTCTACATATAGTAAGAGAGTTTTCTATTATTTGATGTACAACCTACAATACAAAGTGCTACATTTTTATCTCCAATAGTAGAAAGTTAATGTCTAACATTAGTAAAGCCACATAGTCAAGACCATTTGATATTAGTGTAAGAATAGACAAACAGACCTGTGAGACAGAAAAGAAACTGCAGAAATACACACTATCTTTTCATCTTTCCAACATCATTATAGCTGTACAAATATTGCTGCTAACTGACTACATAGTATACTATGATTACATATTATGTTTTATACTACTACCTTCCTCCTCTTTAATGACAGTTTCCTGTCATTAAAGTGACATCAACCCTTTTCAATATGGTCAAACAAATTAGGTGATTTTTTAAAAAATATATTCTTCTTGGAAACTTCTTAGGATTTTCTAGGTTTGTTGCACATCTAGCTGTTCAAAATCTCTACTTTACAGTCATCTTAGGCATTTCCTTCCTAAGATTGAGAGGAATTTCTTTTGCATGTGGACTGAAATCTGAATCTTCTGTTTCCTTGACCCATTATTCCTATTTCTTTATACCCCTATTTTGATGGGAAAAAAATTATCTAGTAACTTCCTGAACATGGGTACAGAGGATACAAAAGTTTTTAATGTTTTTTATTTAGCTCATACTTTGATTAATTATTTGACTGGGCATAGAATTCTAGGCAGGGAATTATTTTCTCTAAAACTTCTCAAAATGTACCTGCATTGCCCCTGTGAGGCTGCGATGCCCCCTGCGAGGCTGTGACGGCCCCCTGGGAGGCTGCGACGGCCCCTGTGAAGCTGCGTGAGGCTGCGACGGCCCCTGTGAAGCTGCGTGAGGCTGCGACGGCCCCTGCAAGGCTGCGACAGCCCCTGCGAGGCTGCGTGAGGCTGCGACAGCCCCTGCGAGGCTGCGACGGCCCTTGTGAGGCTGCGACGGCCCTTGTGAGGCTGCGTGAGCCTGCGATGGCCCCTGCGAGGCTGCGACAGCCCCTGGGAAGCTGGCGGAACCGCGCAAGCTGCCCAGATGGCTTCGTCAACGGCCCGCGAACCAGCTCGCAGCCCCACACACAACTATCACCTGAAGGGCGAGAGGGGCGAGAGCAGCTGTAGTGTTGTTTTCTCCTCAGTTTTGGTAGCGAAATCCTCATTTTAAACATCAGAGGATACATTACTTTAAAAAGCCATAACGTGGCTCTGCACCCTTTCTGAGTAGAGTGTGAACAAGTCGTGAGAGACCTTTCTGAGCACAGGGACACGTTGCGGATGGAATTAGCTACAGTTTCCATGTGTATGACCTTTGACCTGGCGACAAAAATCATACACCTACAGATGAGGACAGTAGGGGGCTAAGGGCAGAGGGTGGGGTGGGAGCTGGGTGGAGGGGAGCTATGGGGGGAAAAAAGGAGAACAACTGTAATCTGAACAATAAAGATTTATTTAGAAAAAAATGTACCTGCATTATCTTCTAGATTTCAATGTTGATCTTAAAAAGTCTGATGCCATTTGGATTCCTGAATATTTGTATATTCCCTAGTTTTTTCCTCTCTGGAAGTATATAAAATCTTCTATTTTTCTTTAATATTCTGAAATTTTATGACCATGCTTCCTGGTATCATTTAGATTTTTATGCATTCTGTTGAATACTTAGTGGGCCTGGTCAATCTAGAAAAATACATCTTTTAGTTAAAGGAAATTTTCTTGTATCATTTTGGGGATAGTTTTTTTCCTACTATATTCTGTGTTTTCCCTCTCTCTTCTGGATCTCCTAAACTGATCTTTTGGTTTTGTATTTTCGTAAGTAATTACTTTTACTTTTCTGCATCTTATGATAATATCTGGGAGATTTCCTTAATTTTGGCTTTATATTCATTGTTTTTGACCTTAGTATTTTTAATTTCCATTAGTTCTTTTATTGTTTTTGTTTAAGATGTTCCTTTTATAATATACTGATTTTTTTTCCAAAAAGACAATATTTTTTTTCCAGAGATACAATAATTCTCCTATCTCCTTGGAAATAAAATTTATATTTTTAAGTGTTTTTCTGTTCCTGCCTCATCCGTATTTTCTCTGGTGTTCCTATTTTTCTGTTGTTTGTGCTGGTCTCTGTTTTTCATTCTTTCCTCAGAATCCTGGTGACCCCTGGCTGGCTGTCTGTATATAGGTGTAAAGCAATAAAGCTGATTAGAAGCTTTGGACACAAGGGCACTAATGGGCTAACTGAGAAAATGGGTCCGTTTTTTGTTTTTTTTAAAGAACAATCATCAAATATCTGTATCTCTAGATCATTTTCCTTGAACAAGTTTATCCAAAGATGACTTTCACAATCTCTTCCTAGTGGTAGAAGGCTAAGTCCCACATTCTGAGAAGGCTTAGGGCATTGCCTAAGTTGTGAAGGCAGCCCGCTGGGCTAGTTTCCTATTCGCCTTCCCTGCTCCCTGTCAATTTCACCATTTTTAGATTGTGTTTCACATTAGTTTCTTGGCTGGAATTTCTAAGCAGGTAGTTTGGATTTGGATCTCATTCCCTTACACAGAAAGAGGTTTTCTCCCCCTCAGCCCTTAGTTTATCTCTTGATAATAGTTTGCTTCCCATTGGTAGGTTATCATGGTTAGAGTATTCCTATTTCAGCTCATAGAAGGAACACGACCTTCCTAGCTCTTGGCTCTATGAAGGAGCCCAGTTGTAGTGTTCTGCCATGTTATCAATGAATGCTACCACACCTTTAACTCAGGCTAACCTTTTGGTCTTTGAATTCTCTCTATATTCAGTAACCTAAAGATGTTTTTCTCTTGCTTTCAAGCTGATTTATGTGTTTCTACATGTTTTTCTTACTTTTTTTCTGCAACATGTATGTGTTTGAAGCAGAGTAGGAACACTTCTGGGATGTGCTTAGTCCACCACGTTGAACAAAAATGCAACATGGCAGACTAAGTAATTGAATCTAAATTCTTGTCTCTTAGAGCAAGTGACAATCTCTAAGGTTGTATGTATTATCAATCCTTAGCCATTGAATTTTATGTATTAAAAGGCTTTCCTATTAGAATTCTTATAGTATTATCTTTCTATGTATTGTATATCAATTAGTTTAAATCTCTAGATAAACTGGTAATTTTGGGATGTTAGCCAAATGGGAAATATTTTTTCAGATAGTTTTTCTTATCATAACCTGGATCCTAAACAATAAATCTGATAGATAAAACAGATACAACTGAATGCTTTGGAATATCCCAGTAGCCACTGCCTCCTTTTTTTTTCTTTTCTTTTTTTTTAGCTTTCAAATTTTCACCTCTCTCTTCATTCAGTTTGCATTATCAATTGAAGAAAATTATACTAGCCGAGTGCAGATTTAGCCTTGAATATATTTTGAAAGATAATCTGTTGCCTCCTGAGATGATAAGTATGGTGGGAGGAAGATACTGAGAAAGGCAATGATCTGTATTTGTGTTCAAGTAGAGAACCATCATGATGGTCAGAAAAGCTAGCCCTGGCCCTTCTATTTTTTCATGCTCAACCTCTTAAATAGGAGTGACTTTTCTAATGGGAGAAATGGAAATCTTACTCCTTGAGGATTATGAGGAATATGCCATCTGGAGATTGTATATATATCAAAGTATTAGCTTAACCATATCAAATTCTTTTTATAATAACACTAGAGGCCCGGTGCATGAAATTTGTGCACAGGTAGGGTCCCTAGGCCTGGCTGGCAATCAGGGTTGATTGGGGCCTTCCTTCCTGCTGCCAGCCAGGGCCTCCCTTCTCCAGCTGCTGGCTGCTGGCCAGGGCCTCCCTTCGTTCTGCGCCAACACCTGGTGGTCAGTGCACATCATAGCAAGTGATCGAACTCCTGGTCTCCCAGTCGAACTCTCGAGGGAATACTTTGCATATTATATATATATGGCTGGTTATTAAGAAGTCTCAATTCCTTGGGGATATAAAGATAAATGATTTTATATATTTTCCTATTAGTACCCTTAACTGTTCTATGTCAAACTTCCTTTTATCAGTAGGTACAGGAGTCTCTTGACTTTAAAATTTAAATCTCATCTCATATCTGATTCAAAGCTCTTCTTCCACCTCCACCCCACTGTCCCTGGGAACAGAGTCTAGTGGCTCACAGTTGTAGGGCTGTGGCTCTTGTACAACTTCCCCTTCTTCATTCCAGTGAGTAACCTGGAGGGAGAAGAGGAAGAAGCCAGGTCTCTCCTGGACTTCCCACAGTAATTGATTGTTGGAAAATGACCTAAGCTAACTGCCTGCCTCTTTATGATGAATGTCGATAGTTTCCAATTATTAGATATAGGTCTTACTTCCTTCCAAATGAGTTCAATGCTACATGACTGGTGAGTTACAATGGGAACAAGTCTCAGAAATTAATCTCTGCACACAGGCAGTCATTCATTACCCAGTGGCATGAAGACAATTTAAGAACTTGTTCTGTACACTTGGGAAAGTTCTCTCTGTCCTTTTTATTCCTGTGACAAGCACCTTATGCAAAAGGTTCACCCCTGAAAATGCTACGATAATCTGATGGCAGCAGGATCCGCTTCCCTTCCAGCCAGGTGCAAATAGGTCATTCAAATGGGCATAGTCTAGGGCACTCTTCCAGATCAGGGCTTGCCAGATTCTTAATTTTTATACACACAAGGATGGAGATGCCTGTACAAGCATTTCTAGCCAACCAATCACAGATATTGAACATTCATCCCTTTGCCAAGTGAAAAATTATTTCTACATCCGTATTGCTCTTTAGCAGACCTTCAGGTATGAATTTCGATAGTGGTATTTAAAACAACAATCTTATGCTTTCTGGAGTGTGTACCCCTGACTAGAGTCCTTCATATAGTAACTAACAATAGTATCTAGGTTCCAGATTAGAGTTAATTTACACACACATGCATACACTGTCCATACTGGAGTACTTAAAAATGCATTTCCAATGAGCTAAGTCTTTGAATATAGGTGATGAGGAACTCATTCCCAAGGGATAAAAAAAGTAGTTACAGATTTTAGATGAAAATAAAATAAGAAGAAAATAGTACAACCAGGGGGAAAAACTAACTCATAGACAATCTATTATTTTTACTAAAGAAGTAATATGAAAGCTAGAATCAGTGAGGATTTTATATTTCTCCAAGCCTCCTACTTTCAAGCTAAAATCACCAATGCAAGTTCGTGTATAATATTGGGGACACAAATAATATATCTTCTACCAATCTTGCTCCTGGCCTTTGACTGACATTGCTAATTAAATAGCTTCAGAATTCTTTTCAACTCAGTATTCCAAGCAGCTAAAGCTGGTAGATTAGAATTGATAGACAAGGGAGAACTGGGTGCAGGGCAAAAGGCATGGAGTCTCTACTGTCTGTCAGGCTTACGTAAAATACTGAACCCTTTTGAGCTTCCATTTCCTCCCCTATAAAGAGGTGGGGATGGGTGGTATAAGAACTAAGTGAAATAATATAAATAACTTAGCACAGAGCTCATAGAGATTCAATAAATGTTAGTTCTCTCCTCTCATAGCCGTAATTCCCACCCCACCCCCCCAACACACACACACACTGCCGAGTTGATATATGTTACTTTTAGCTCATTTCTTTTCCAGGTGAACACCTTCATCTAGAACAAAATGTACATTCAGCAGGGTACAGTTGTCTCTGTTTTGACTGTCAGTTTTAGTCATGTCTGTCGTTTTTTATTTTCCAACATGAAAAGAGAGGTTTAGAGTAGTCACATTGGAAAACAAAGAAAATAAGATTAAAATTCCCTCAACTCAGCTTTGGAGCCACTCAAATATTAATGCCTTGACAGCTTAGTCACAATTGCAAAGGGCTGGGAGCCAACGTTTTGCTTTGTATTGCAGAGGTGATGAGAACATATCTTCATTGCTAAAAAAAAATTAAGTTATACCGACAGAAATGGGACATGGGAGCCAAATTCCACAAGAACACCCTCGAGTTTAAGGCCTTTTCCCCCATATTTTGACAATATTTATAAAACCAAAGACTATAAAGTTTTAAAAGGAATCTTGGATGGCTTACAGATATAGTAAGGTCACCCAAATACTTAGTAGATATTGCATTTTTATAAAAGGTTTTAAATTGATGAATATTATTCTCAGAAGTAACATAAACTTAAGAATCATAAATGCTTACTAAAAGTAAACATATTATGACTAGTTGTCAATTGCTGTCTAATCGGCCCAATTGGCCTAATCCTGCAATTTCAGCACATAAACTTACATCCTGTCCATATGAAATAAATCAAATGGTTGGAGATGGCCAATGGTCCAATGGTTTACTCTCAGCTGTCTTAATCGGTGTTTTCTAAATACTCTCAGTTTCTGACACACCACACCTTTAAACTGCCAGATTATGCCTGGTGAGGGATCTATTCTTTCTTTCCCCAGTTGGTTATAATTGTAGCATGATTTATTTACAAGAATATGTGCTATGAACTCACTATCAGTAGGATTGATGCATATTGTTTTTTCCAGTAGTTAATATACTCTTGCCCAGCATCTTAGGACAACAGTGTGCCTTCTGAGATGTTTAACGGGGGTGAGAAGCTAGTCTGCAACCATTGAACAGGCTAATGAGAGGAATGAGAGGATCAAACCATTGACTTCTTCCTGAGTGCTCCCCCTTGTGGTGGAAGAAGGCTTTCTCTTTTCCTGCACCCAAGTGTGTGCCAATTTTTGAAACAATGACAGTAATGAAACCCACAGTTTACCTGTGAAGTCTGCCATGGCCTTCATTCTGTTCTCAGCCTTTGCATTCTCAGCCTGTGAGGGCCTCCCCATTCTCTTTTAGCTGACAATGCAGCCGGTCCGTGTGTGTGGGCAAGCTTCCTGGGCAGCTCCTGGCCCACGCAGGAATGACTTACCACCAAGGTTGCATACATATTTCCCCAAGAGCATGTCTGTCAACACAAGCTGTCCAGCTAAGAAGCCTGTTTCTTTGGTCTTAGGTGCTTTTCCATTCACTCTCCACTGATTGAAAGTCAATCCATCATTCCAGATTCAACTCACCACCACCTCCTCATTGTTCCAGTCAGAATGAATGCTTCTCCTCCTGAGTTCCCACAGCTTAATGTCTGTATATTATCTCTGACATCAGGGTGTACTATTATTGTTCCCTCTACTTCACCATCGGGCAGAAACAAGCTTCATTAACCTCTGTATATCCTGTCTTCACTGCCAAGCACAACCTCAAGCACAAGGTCAACAGATGCTGAACTGGATTCAACTAATTGAAGATAGGAATGTTCATTGATACCGTATTAATTTTTCTAATATTATCCTACCTGCCTGGAAATTTTACCTGGGGAGAGGGGTTGCCAAGTACAATCAGAGTTTTGTAAACACACCGGCTGATAGAGTGGATTGTTCAAAAAGGCTACTCAGGATGCTCTGAAATTGTCCCTGCTCACTCCTTACCAAGCCTCGTCCTGGTTGAGGACTTTCAAAGAAGCCTCTCCATCCAAGAGACATCATTAAGAACCTTCTATTCATTTCATGAAACCGCATCAAACTAGCCATGGATGCATTTTCATCACACGTGAAGTTTAATCGACTGATAGCTCAGACATGATGGAAATACTTAGGTTATCTTAAATTGCATTTAAACAAAATCATTCACTAGCGGTCTATTAAAAATGGGCTCCTTAGATGGGCTATTTTTAATGTTTCCTAAACACTAAAACTGTAGTGGGCCAATGTTCCCTCTTTGCCTGTCACTTCAGAAGCCCATTTGGACATGTTCTCTCCCTGGTCTGGTCTCTCGCCCCACTGGCTACAGAGTAGTGCGTTTTTGTTTGAAAGGGTCAAAACGTTCAAAATCTGACATCCAAAATATGTGCTTATTTTTTCCCCTGGAGTCAAAACCCCTGAAGTATAAATTCTTTTTAAATGAAGAAAGCAGTGCCAAAAGGAATGAAATATTTTTGGTCCCTCTCCAAAACAGAGAGATAGCACTGAAACAGGAAGTGGATGATTTAAATATCCACTCGGCATCTTGGCAACATATTTATGTTTAAGGGACTTAAGGTTAAAAGGTTTTAGTCTGGCCTGGGAACACTCTATCTTCCCCTAGGGTTTGGAGCTTTGGGGAAAACTTTTAAGCACTTATTAATATTTGCCATTAGCCATTTTTCTGAGACCAGACTGTAACTGGGGATGTCATAGGACAGTGTTCCTGGCATATGCAGTATTACTCTGCTGCTTCTTTTGATTATCATTTTAGCTTGGTATGGTGGAATGTTGTTTTTATTTTCTATAAAGAAAAAAGAAGACAGCAGCCCCCGATTCTTTTAACTACTTCTCCCAAAGTTGGAACTACACAGAATGACAGAACAAGCAGAATGCAAACTTGGAGTTTATTTAATTGTGTATATGCTGTTCCTAAGGACCACTTAAGGGCCCATCCTCCAGGAAATTTCCCCTCACTCCTGTCCGAGTTACATGCCTCTTGTGTTCTCACAAGAGCACATGTCCATGCCACCATCATTTCTTGTCTTTTCCTTTCTTTTTTTCCTTCTCCCTTTCCTTCCATTTCTCTTCTTTCCCCTCCCTCCTTTTTTCATTCTTTCAGGTAGTAGCTTGTAGGCCACTTACTGAACTTTGGATTTTATTCTATACTAGAGGTCCGGTGCACAAAATTCGTGCATGGGTAGGATCCCTGGGGCTGGCCTGCGATCAGGGCTGGTCGGGGCCTTCTGGCTGCTGGTGGGGCCTTCCTTCCCCAGCTGCCAGCTGCCAGCCTGGGCCTTCCTTTGTTCTGTGCCGCCCCCTGGTGGTCAGCGCATGTGGTAGAGGGCAATCAAACTCCCAGTCTCCCGGTCGAACTCCCAAGTGGATACTTTGCATATTAGCCTTTTATATATAGATAGATGAATCAGGAAGCAATTGGAAAGTTGTGACTTAGAGTTTACCTCTGGCTTCTATGTTGAGAACAAAATGGCGGGGTGAAGGGGCAGTGGGGGAGCTGATGTAACTGAAAGATAATGATGGTTCAGGCTAGGGTGGCACTGGTGGAAGTAGTGAAAAACAATCATAGTCTAGATATGCATTTTGAACATGGGTCATCAGGATTTGCTAACGAATTGGAGTGAAAGAGAAAGAGGCAGTGGTGTTCTGGAGCCAGCTCATTGGAACTTGTGGGAACTGATAGTTAAATCTTTAGGAATTTGGTGAGCCAGTTGTTAAACATAAGCCATATCACAAATTAAATTATGTAAACTTCTAGTTAAATATTATATTAAAACAAAAGGTAATACATACTAAAAATTTATCACTCCCTAATTATTTACTACATTTACAATTATTTGTGCCCTTGAAATTATTTATATCCTTTGTTTCTGTATCGTGGAAACATTATATAACAGTGTGCCACTGTGCATTTCTTTCCAACTCAGTGTTCAACGGTGTGACATGTGTAGCTAGAGATGGATAATGGTGGGAATATTTACACAAGGAAGTTGGGTCTTCCCCTGTGACCCACCCTTCAGAGCTGAGAGCCTGCTGTTGCACATTTACCAGCACACCACTTGGAAGAGGAGTAAAAAATGAGCTCAAAGTTTTTTGGTTTAAGAAACTGGAAAATGGAATTTTCATTTACCAAGTTCAGGAAAAATAGAGAAGGAGGAGATGTGGGGGTGGAAATCAGTAGTTCAGTTTGATATATTTCAGATCAGATATGACAATTATACACCTGATTGGAACTGTTAAATAGGCAGTTGGATGTACAATTCTGGAGTTCGGGGAGAGGTCCTGGGTGAAGATATACGTGTATTTGAGAGTCATCAGCATTTGCATGATATTTAATGCCAAGAGACGAGATGAGATCAGGGCAGTTTGTTAGAGGGAGAAATAGTCCAGGACAATTTCTGGAGTCCTCCAACCTTTAAAGATCAGAGTGAGGACTAGGAACCAGTAGAGGAGACCAAGAAAAACAGCCAATAATAGAAGGAGAAGTGGGAGGGTACGATGTGCTAGAAGCCTAATGAAGGAAGGACTTCCAAAAAGAAGTGATAGACTATGTCAGATGCGAATAGGTTATATAAGATAATAACTGAGAATTGATCATTGGATTTAGCAATGTAGAAATATTAATGATCTTGAAAAAAAAGGTGGTGGGCTGGGGGTGGGGGAGAGGAATCCTCATCAGTAGAGACAACTCTTCCCAGAATTTTTGCTGAAAGAGGAGGAGAGGGCTGGAATAGTTGCTGGTGAGTCATGCACCTTCAGTTCTTTTTTCTTTTCTTAATATAAGATGAGATATATGTAGGTGTGCTTATATGATGATGGGAATAATCCAGTGGAGAGAGAGACACTGATGATGCAGATGGGACAATTGCTAGAACAATAACCTTTGGGTAAGGTGTCAGGATGGAAGCCAGATTTAAGTGGAAAGGTTGGCCTTGGGTAGGAGCCTGGACAAAGAAGGCTTCATTGCAGCAGGAAAGAAGTTTAAATTATCTGGATTCAGCTCTAGATCAATTGGAAAAGATGGTGGTGGGAGCCTGTGAAGTTTTCATCTGATTGCCTCCATATTTTCTTTAATGAAGTTTATCAGCTGAGCATAGGAGAAGAGGAGATTTTAGAAGAGAGGATATTTGAACTTGGGAAACATAGAATTGCCAGATAGCACTAAGGACCCACATGACATTAATGGTAATGAATTTTAAGTAAAACCAGTCAGTTTGCTGTGAGTTTTCCTGCAGTTGGGTTCTGCTGCCAGCTGCTATACCCAGTAGTGTTTAGTGATGAATCATCTGATGTTACTGGGAAAGGAGGCGGATAGCTGAGGTATATTGAAGGACAAGATCATTAGAGGAAAGGAGCTCAAGAAAGTAAGAAGCCAAGGTATTAGAAGGATCACGTACATGACTATTTGAAATTACTGAGAATCATGGCAGACATTGTATTGAAAAAAGTTACAACCAGGAGCTAAAAACTTCTAGAAATAAAGGGGAGTAATGCATGGATCAGTAACTGACTGAAACAAGGAGGGGTAGTGGGTAGTATTTTAGAGAAAAAAATAAGGGATGAAAAATGGCAAAGAGGAATAAGGAGGACACCTCCAGGCTCTATGGTACAAGGGTACGGATGTCAGAAGGACTGTAAATTGAAAGTAGATATAAGAAACATGGAGTTGGACAAAACATTCAAAGAAGAGTTTAAGATATAGGGTCTTGGCTGATGACTGATCCTGAGTTCTAGAAATGTCAGGAAGCTGTATGATGTGAGATCAAAGCAGGAGATACATAGAGCCAGTTGAGCATGGGGATATGGGTGATGCAGGAGAATCTGGAAGTCTTGGGAGTCTGCAGAATGTAGGGCATGATACACTCAGTCCTGACGTCTCACGTGCAGGCTGGGATCATGAGAGTGAGACTGTTATGAAGAGGGAGGGCTTTCCTTTCAGGAACATGAAGAATTCTGGGTGTGTGTTTTTTCACTCCTGCTGAGAGCTCAGTGGGGGTTTGGGGAGTGGTTGTTCACTGGAGCACACAGGGCTGTAGAGACCACCTTCACTCCTGCATAACAATCATTCCCTCTTTTCAGCACTTATCTCACCATGGTTTAATAACTTGTTTACTTGACAGTCTTCCTCACAACTTGAACTTTATCTGCCTCATGTCTGTATCCCTAACCCTGGAATTCTACTGTAATAAGCTCAGGAATGTAAATGGATGAATGAATGAATGAATGAATGAACGAACAAGATCTGAATGAATGGTAAATCTCTAATGACTTAGCAATGTGGGGAGAGGGGAAGCAAAATATCAAACAAAGTGAGAAGCAGCTTCTGCTCCCATCCTAGATCTCTCCTCAAAAGACTTCTCCCTCCTGAATTTTGAACTCACTAGACTCTTGACTCCCACTTGCAGTCTCAGCCCAACCCCTTGCCCTCTGTCTTTCTGACTGGGCTTCATTATCATCTATTACTAGGTGTAACCCCAATAGATGAGTCCAATTACCAAGCCCCAACTCCGCTCATCCTGGCTCACCTCACTGCTTACCAAACTCTGAGAGATCATCTTGCCTGAGCACAAGATTTGCCCATTCACTGATGTATTTAGGACGAGCTCCTGGTGAACTACCTGGGCTGACTTCAGTGACCCACAAAAGCAAGCTCCTGCTTTCTACCTGAAACAAGCATTGTCCATGACTGCTGTTCTTCAGTGTCTACTCAGTTCAATGGTGCTATCTTGTTTTGTATGGGAATAGTAATTCTAGTTAGCTTCAGGAGGCTTCAACTTGAGAACTCTTGGAGGGAATATGATGGGTGGCTTAGGGAATTTGATGTGTCTTATACTAATTAAGATCTACTTAAAAGGTTTAAATTCTACATTTAGACTCATCTTTCTAAGAATGATATTTATTTTCAATTAACCATATATGTTGTCACACTGTAATGAGCTCTGAGAAGATTAAAAAGAGGAGCAAAATCAGGGGTTTTGAGATTGTTAGAATGTGGGTAAAGCTAATGATCACGCATAAAACCATAAATAGTGGGGTCAAATGGTATGTAATTAATGATAGAAGGTAGACTTCCAGGGGTACTCAAACTACGGCCCGCGGGCCACATGCGGCCCGCCAAAAACATTTATCTGGCCCGCTGGGTGTTTTTGCCGCCGCTGCCTGTTGCTTAGCAGCCGACTAGTTTTTTTTTTTAAACTATAGTCCGGCCCTCCAATGGTCTGAGGGACAGTGAACTGGTCCCCTGTTTAAAAAATTTGAGGACCCCTGCTTTAGACCCTAGACAGAAAATGGGAGGTTAAATGAGAACCATTATGATCCAGTAAGACATCTTGGAGGAGATGGGTTTCAACTGGGCCTTAAAGCTTAAGTAGGAATAAGACTTACTTGTTAAAGTACTTAACAAGTACTTGTTAAATACTTGTTACTTGTTAAGTAGGATTAAGACATCAATGTTAAATTCTTATCATTGGTTTAGAAAGTAAAATAAAATATGTTGGATGAAAGTATTTATATTACAATACAACAACACAGACATTATTGTGAGACTATATGGAGAATTTACTGACCTGGTGACAGTGGAAGGTGAATGAATATTCTCGAATAATGCAAGGTAAGGTGAGTCAATAGTAGTGGTTATGAAAATGGCCTCTTGGGTCTACTGTCAGGAGTGTAGCTGACAGATGCCTCAGCAGCTGCAATTAAAATCCATGTCCCTGCTGAAGCCCCACTTTCATGAAACCACACTTCCAATGGAATAATAAGCAGGTTCATTCCCAGGAGATGTGGGATTCCTCTGATGGGGCAACTTTGTTTTGAGGACTCCCCGGGGCCTTGCCTGACTCTAGTCTCAGACACTCCCACCCCACCTGCCTTCATTCCTCCTTCACAAAGGTCAGGCTGGTCCCATTCTGGGGGTCCTCCCAGCCTCTCCTGGGTCTTCATGACCAGCAGTGTCCCTCCAATGAGCCGCTGTGATAGCCTCACCTGCTCCTGCTGAGACATCAATGTTAAATTCTTATCATTGGTTTAGAGGGGTGACCCTCATCATTTCTTATGGTTTCTGAAGTTGAGGGAATGTCTAGGCTTATGAGATCCCAGTCCAGAGTTTTACTTTAGCTTCCAGAAGCTGGCTGGTCCTAGGGTTTTAAGTAGACTGAGCCAATCTAGTGAAGTAGTTAAACTAAGAAATCTGGTGTTTGAATCAAATGCATAGAAAGAATGGAGAGATAGAATACTTACCATGATTTATAAGTGTAGGATAGTCTCAAAGGAACTTGTTATCAAATAAAACATTTTTAAATTAGTTCTCAAAGAAGACAAAGTGTTTTTTAAGTGTATCCTCCAGTTGGCATATACAGTATATTCCTTTTGAAAATTATTAATTCCTTAAGAATCTTTTCTTTAATTACTATCCAGGTTCATTCATTTGTGAATTTGTCTAATGTCTTCTTGATCAGATTTAGAATATTTGTTTGCTCGGTGCTGATTCTGTTTTCTCTCAGTGTCGCTAAGGGTTTGCTAATTTAGTTCAGTTAGATAACTTCCTTCCAATGGCAATCATCCTTCAGCCCTAATATTGTATTTTTCTGAAAAGATATAATGCCTGTGTGCACAAATATGAACTATAGTGTTTTAAAATAAAACCAAATTTACATCCAAATAGAGTTTATCTCAGTATATGGTCATATGTGTAGTATTTCAAATGAGCAGATGTGTTCCTAGCTCTGTGCTAAGTAAGGCTGAGGAGCACAAGGACCCTTGCCATGGCCTGCAGCCCAGGACTCTCACAGTTTATCAATGAACAACCATTTATTGCTGGAAATGGCTGGAATTCCTGTGTATTCCATTTATTAATTTTCACATACTGGAGAAGGTGGGAACTTGACTAATTCTATTAAAAGCTACACCAAAATATTTGAAAGAGCTTATGATGCCATTCTTAGATCGTGTGTACATTCTCAGAAACAAAACCATTCCTGAACGGTCTCTTCCTGTTCAGCTCATTTAAGCTAGCAGTTGGCTATTTTGTATGTACAACATCAATTAGTTTGGAAGATTCATGTTTATGTTGCTGCTTTGACTGAACTGGCATTTTGGAGGATTTATAGAGTCTTCAAATGAATGGGTAAAATTTAGAGACTAAGGACACTTTGAAGTGAACTATGCTGGCATATGATCAACATCTTCAGCCAAAACTGGAGAAGACAACGCCAGTGCTCCAATGCTGGTTACATTTGGTTGACAGTTCCGTGGCTAAGTCAGAAGGTAGAACAATGAACTTAAGTTTCTTTGAACTTTTCTAATGGAACCTGTTTTCTTTCTGGCTTTATAAATAGTCATTTACCTTTTGTTTTGGAAAAGTGGCTGTTATAGGAATAGAGGCAGGATTCATCGAGCTGGATTACCTGTTGTAGAGAACGTTAGTGTTGACACCAGAGCAATGAAGTGCTGTTTACATTGCTAGGAACTTGTGATTGCTTCCGTTTTCTTTTTATCTTATTGTTTTTTATCTCTAGCATTTTTATGTGGGGTCAAACTTGCCAAGAACGCACCTCTGGAGTAGTACAAGGGGGGCAAGTTTGCTGGGGGGGCGGAGGGGTGGTGTTTCCATAAGACTGTGTTAAAGAAGGGTTCTATACAAATAGTTATAGTCTCAACAGACAGACATGTGCTGGCCTGAGCTGGTTAAAAAGGACTTTTTTCTGTATTTGCCCTTTTTGACCGCTGACATTAATTTTAATATTTTTCATTTTTTAGCTTTCTATTTTGAAATAATTATAGACTAGCAGGAAGTTACAAAAATAGTACAGAGCAGCCCCAAGGACCCTTCACCCAGTTCTCCCCAGTGCTCGTATCTTACATAACTACAGTACTTTATTAAAACCCGAGAAACTGACATTGGTACAACCCGCCGATCTTCAGATAGGAAGGACTTTTTCAAACAAGAGGTAATTCAGAACAATCACAGCCTTCCCTTTACAGGGAAGTACCTGGGTTTTGTTTATTGGGCAATTTTCCACACTTTGAAGAGACAAACTCACCTTCAACTGAGCTCTTTTTTTAAAAAAAATGTTTTTATTATTGATTTTTTAAGAGAGAGGAAGGCAGAGGGAGAGAGATAAAAGCATCGATGAGAGAGAAACATTGATCAACTGCCTCCTGCACAACTCCTACTAGGAATTGAGCCTGCAACCCAGTCATGTGCCCTGACCTGGAATCTAACTGGCAAGCTCTCAATGCACAGGATGATGCTCAACCAACTGAGCAACATTGGCCAGGGCTCAACTCAGCTCTTTTTAAAAAATACATTTTTTCTAAAAGATTGTCTTCATGAAGTCCAACCTGTTAAGGGCAAAGCACAGTCATTGTTCCATTTCACAATGTATACAAAAGCTAAATGGCCAAACCACATGGGAAGGCAGAAATCAGTTGGCACAAAGTATTTAGGAATTTAAGGGGAGCAGGAATTCTCTTACTCACTAATTCACTATTCAAGAAGTCTTTCAAGATAGAAGATACCATTTTTTTATTTTCCCCGTCTAGGATTTGCCTGAAAAGTCACAGGTATGTGGCAGCCAGATTGGAAATTTCAAACAATAGTGTTCCTCACAGTAACTTTCAACCATTTAGCTATAATTTCATCTGTAATGAAGCCACCAGAGTTTACCCTTTTCTCCCTTTTCCTTTTAACTGTTTTTGAGTTGTGTATGCAAAGCTCACGGTCCTTGTAAAAGGAGGCAACACACACATATATACACGCACACGCATTCACAGAGTTGGGTTGTTTTATTTTGTTTACCGCTATATACTTACACTATTCTGAGTGCAAACAGAAAAATATTCTGAGGGGAACACAATATTTCCATTTTCATGATCATGAATTTAGTTTTGAATTAGTAATGAATTTAGTTTTGCCAAGCAAGGCTAGAACACAAATGTGGAAGTACTCCCTTACGGTCAACAGTGAACCCGATACCATTCTAGTGTCTAGATTCTAGACCAGATTGAAGACTGATTTGAAGTTTCAACTAGAATTTCATCTGACACTTTTTGCATCTTAGTTCTTAACACTGGTTGATAAAAGGAAAAGTAAGCTGCTTTCTGATAACTAAGTATTGCAGAGGGCCTTCTACTTAAAACATGGATGCATTTTATGCATGTGCTTCTCTTTTTGAGGGGGTCAGTGTTTATTTGAGGAGGGTTTATGTCAATTATCTAATCAGAAGCAGACCCTAGCCTCTGCCAGAGATGTTTTGGAGTGTATGGCCTACTTCAAAGGAAGGTTCCATGTCCCCTTCCTCAGATGAACCCAATGTTTCATAGTGGAGAACAAGGTAATTAGATTTTCTTTTTTGGGGGGAAAATTATTTTTAGGCTGAATGTCATGGGTCATATTTCTGTGCTCAGTAAGTCTTGCAAGTGTCACTCCACTCTGGAAAATGTAACTCAGCGAGCCACCACTGTGCCAGAGCTTCTGTGGGTCACCACAGAAGCAGGTCAGATGGCAGCCGTGCTCCGAGAGGCAGCTGGACACAATGTGAAGTTGGCATCTATGACGCCCTCCAAGATCGAAACCAAGCAGTCAACCCGTGGCAGGAGTCCACATGCCAACATTTTTGTTTATTTGTAATGGAAAACGTTAGGAGGTAAAAACAGGAGACTGGGTGCCAGGGGTATGTGGTAGAGATTTCAATCGTGTTTGGTCAGTGAGGAAAATCCAAACTGGCCACTCCACAGAGGGCCTTTCTTTGAAAGGAAAGACAGTAATCCAGATCCCAAATCCAGATGAATGTCTTCTCCTCCTGTCCCCTCTGTGAGCTCTTCTGATTTTGCACAAAGCAGGAGGGACAGAGAACAAGGAATCTGACCAGAAGGCATAGTGACCCCAGATGAGGCCCAGGAGAAAAAAAATCAAGGCCTAGAGTAGAGAACACACTTGAGACATGAGTGACACTCTCTGAAAAATAAAGGATTCTCCACTCCATTCCATACCCTCTCACTCAGCTACCTGAAGTCTCAGCCCAGATATCACTTGCTTGGGAAAGCTGAACAGACTCAAGTTCGGCTAATTCCCTTTCTCAGTGCTCTGACAATGCCCCATACTTTCTCTAGAGCAAGATTATCACACTGTGTTGTGATATTTAATATTCATATCCCTACTAGACTGCAAACTTAATAGGACTCGGACAATGTCTCTCATATTTACAGTTTTATCTGGATACTACTTTGGGATATACAAATTATTGGCAGAAAGGTTATAGTACAAGGGGAAAAATAATTTTTGCTGCTCCTGGAAGATGGCTTTTTGACCATATTATCCACTAAAAATGTTTAGATGATCTATCTACCTTGCACCTTAATTAATATAACTGAGATTCTCTGTAAACACTAGATGTCCATAGCTCCCTCATAAATTCTGCAATATTGACCAAATATTTTCTTCTGGGAGTTGGGGTGGGAAGAAGCAGGGGTGGTGAAGAACTGTGGAAGTTTTGACTTTAAAATATATATTAGCATTTTTATTATTTAAACATGTGGACAATGGGATTCATTCCTAGAAAATTTTAAATGGTTACATAAAACCACAATGACCATTAGAGGGGAGGGAAAAAGAAAAGTGCTGCAAACTATTTGCCTTTAGTCACTAGAATGCAATTGTTTTCGATTATTCTACTTAATTTGTTTAAATATAAAACGAAAGCTATGCAACTGCTGGTATTATTATAAAATGTAAATGTTATATACTTTAACAGTGTAAAAAATAATGATATCATTTAAAATGGGGGAGGGAGCAACTGTAAGAAAAAATGTAAGTATACAAATTTTCTTATGTTTTATAGTAAAGCCAAATAATGTTTAAAGATGGCATCTATAGTTCAAATAACAACAATTATAACTCCAGCCTACCTATCTATTTATCTGCCTATCTGTCTACTTATTACTTTTCTACCTATCTATCTATCTATCTATCTATCTATCTAATCTATCTATGAATCAACTATCCATCTATGTATCATTTCCTTGTTTCCATCAAAGATTTAGCAATTAATTCTTATAAAAATGGGTACACTGCGACACACTGAATTCTGTTGGCCAGACACTTATAGGGGAAAGTCTGAAACTATTAATAAAACTGTTGAGACTATATTCATGAAACAACTGACAACTTTGTGGCTTTTCACCAAATTCTTGCTCAAGGCAGTGCCAGTCCTTGGGCAACTCTGTATTATTCTGGGCACAGAACTGCTTGCTAAGTTGAAGTTATACGTTGAAGGGAAATCAGAAATGTTCACTTTTAGAATTGCCTGTTTGGTAAGGTGCCAATAACTGTCTTTTACTATGCCAATGTCTGGGCTCAAAATAAAGTTTGCCAGATATATAGGAAAATGTTATATTCCCTTGCTTTCTACTGACAATTTATTTGGTGAATGATAATGGGTAAATGGGATGAAGGGAGACTTGTTAGAATTTCTAGAATCATGTGTCTGAACAAGACATAAATTTGACCAGTTCCACTGTCAAACTTATTACCCAACAGGGAATAAACAAGACATTTAGTAGACTGACCCAGGTTTTATTCTTCAGTCGAATGTCATAATATACTGATTTTCATAAGAAACTTGACAAAATTTGATGTTACAAAATTTAATTTAATAAAACACTAACTTACCTAGCATAGTCCTCCATGTTGTAGGTATTTGATAATTGTTGTTGAATGAATGTTGACACTTAAATAATTTATGACTTTGATACTTCCAAAGTATTTCAAATTTCTAAAATATCTCCTCTTACCATCTCTTCTTCAGAATTTCTCCCCAAATCCTAAAACTTGTCCTACTTCATTTTATTGCCTTTTTAATACCCAATTTCTCTTTTGTTAGTTGTGTCTATCTCCCTGACTAGATAGATTGTAAGTTCTTTCAAGGCCAAAACCATGCCTTAATTTACCTTTGTTTCCCTCCCTCTGCATTGTGACTAGTGTAGTACTTTACATATGAAAGGTCTGTACTTAAGTCAATAATTGTTGAGTTGACTTGAAATGAAATTGACGGATGGGTCTACAGAAAACTTTAACCTATATAATAGGCCTTTGCTAAGGATCAAATGTGATCATAAAGGTGAAAGAAGTATTGATACTGTAAAGTTCTAAACTGGTGTTAGTGATTATTATCACACCCATTCCTAGGTTGGAAAGTTTAACTTCAGAGCCCTTAAGGAAAAATTCTAGAAATTTTCCACTCATCCCATTTACCCATTATCATTCACCAAATAAACTGATCTCCTCTGGAATAGTACAACCTCCATGGATCATCCTGCCCACCCAATGGTCCCCTCATCTACCTTCCTTGAAATTCCAGAGTTTCTGAAGGCTTGGGGAAGATTTATTTTTAGCATTTTCCTTCTATAGGTACATAGACATCACCTCAAAAGTAAAATTTGTGTAATTTTTCTCCAAAAGGTGTTTATGGGAACATAATCAGGCAAGTAGCTGAGGCCTTAAGCACACAATAGAATAAACACAATATCTAGATATTTTCATGTTTCACTGATTCATTTTGACCATAACCACAGGGCAGCAAATATCTGCATGAAAACTAAAAAAATTCAGCCTCTTTGATGACTGATTCCAAATAGCCAAACATTAGATATCATGTCATCCACATCTGGTTGATAGAATGTGAATTCCCCCTTTTTTAACCAGATGGCTTCAGCCATAGATAAAGCATGGAGACTTTTTCACATTTTACATGGTACGTGGTGTTGTAGAATTCAGCTTTTGTGCTGTTCTTTTCCCCCTTCTTGCTATTGCCTGGATCTCATTAGAAACCATTAGTGATGTAATACTAAACCTATGGAATCTTAAACTTGCTTTTAAAATCCTGTGGAATAAAGATGTCTCCTACCAACCCAAAAATGCAGTGGGAATAGACAAAGTTACATTTCTTTAAGAAAAAAAAATGACTCATGTCATAGTTTCCAAACTGTTTTGACTAAAGCTTCTCAAAATAAACTTTCGGCAATATGCAGACTTTGATGTCTGACTTTGAAAAAAAAAATCATTTCTCAAAGATACAATTCAATCCTTTTTGGGTGTTCATGTATTTTTGCAGATAACCTGATTTTATTTCAACCAGTGAATGACACAATATTAAATAGCCATCAGACTAAGAAAGAAAAGTATGTTTGAAGTGGTCTGAACTCCTACATAAACCAAATATAAAGAACATGCCATATAATTTTTTAAATTACCACAAAAATAGAATTTCCAGAACCTTACCAGAAGGGGATTTGGTCCATTAAGAATAACAAAACAGTTTAGATGTCATGAAAGTGGAAGATTAGGAGTGCAGTTAAGCTTAGTAATGATATTTTTGATTCATATGCCATTTCCTAGGCTAAGCAGCCTTTTTAATTTTTCACAGTCTTGAACCTTAATCCTTGAAGGGTAATTCAAGTTTCAGAGCTTACATACTGCAATTTGTTTGGGGTGGCAATTTGCCATTGACTTGCCTCCGGGTTCTTTTGTGCTCTTCCAGCTGAGGGACTCAAAGGTGGTCATTTAGTAAGTCCAGTTCTACATATGGCCACTGAAACAACTGGTTTTCAATCAAATCTGTTTTAAAAATCCAAACAACCAGCTTTTGTTCAGTTGATCAGATTGATTAAAAATATCAGTTGCTTCTGTTCAAACAATAGTGAATGAAATAACTGGATCTCTGGATTCTCTCTCTCTCTCTCTCTCTCTCTCTCTCTCTCTCTCTCACACACACACACACACACACACACACACACACACACACACACACATATACACAGTTGCCCTTTGGAATGGTAGAAAGAGGATAGATTAAGATCTGGATACTGATTCCAGTTCTTTCACCTCTAGATGATGCTTACAAATTTCGTAACTACTCAAGCCTCCATTTTTTTTTTCATCTATAATGGAGAAAAAGAACACTCACCTCATGGGTTTGTTGGAAATATTAAATAATGTGGCATTTGATACACACTTGGTACACAATAAATGTAAATTTCTTCCCAGTTCTCTCTCAGTTGCACACATGGAGTCTATGCTTTTCCATTTTCCATTGTGATGGGAACTTCTCAACAAAACAAAACAAAAAAGAAGAGAATATTTGACACTTGATCTATTCAACTATTATAAATATAATATTATAATGTAAGATATATCCCACTTGGTCAAATCTAAGTTCTAGAGCCCAGTGTCTCTGATGATGGCAAGAAGTGACTATTGTTGGAATTTCTGTTATTCCCTGAGATTTTCAAAAGCTCCAGAACTTAATGTTATCTTACAATCATCTTTTCCTTTCCTTCAGAGGCCCTTTTACATCTATCATCCAATAATGTCTCTAAACTCTTGAACCTATATACATTTTTAGCCTGATTCCAATATTTAATGTATTCCAGTGTTTACTACCTATAATATAAAGAGGTTATTCTAGTATTTGACCTGAAAATATCATTTCAAAACATTAAAATTAAGATAAAGCAGGAAATGCAGGATGGGAAAAGGACAAATTAACTAACATCTGCAAGATGACAGCCAAGTTTAATAGAAAATGAATGGGCTGATACATTCAGGAAGACTTGAACTTCAATTCCAGTTCTGTCTCATTCTAGTGCTTAGAGTTATTAAAAGGATGTTACATACCCAGTTGAAGCAAATTTGCTTTGCTAACTTTTTTATGCTACCAAAAAGTTAATTTTGGATTTCCTCTTTCAAAGCATTTTAATGAGTAAGTAGGGTAGTTCAAGGACTTTAAATTGCTCTAAAACATCTAAGTATTAAAGAGGAAGAGAAATGAGTATATTTTTCCCTGTTTAAGGATAATTTCATAGCCTAACTTTGAGATTTGTAGAGGATTTATAATATGTATATTCTTTCAAAATAACAGAGATTTCTCCTTCAATGAAGTCATTTGGAATTGATTGTTGTACAATTTACAAAATTATATTCAATTATGCAATTAATTTAAAGACCTCTAATTACAAAATATCCCAAGGTCATTCTATAGTTACAATAAAAAATGATCTTGGTCCTTCCTGTAGATTAATCCTCCAAATGATTTATTAATCATTAATAGCACAATTCTTAGAACTAGGGTCGGAGTTCAGTGTTGCATCTGGGAGGGGATCCCTCCACAGACTAATCAGAGGAGACTGGGATAAGTTAGGGAGAAAGAAATGCACATTTCTAGATTCTTCATTGACTATGTTTTCCTTCGAGGTTTTATTGTCACCATCTTAATTCAGGTTTCAAGAATCTCCAAACTTATTTTACATACTTCTAGTTTAGTCCCCTTCTTGCTCTATCTCATTATATACATTTTGAATCTTCCCAAACTACCATTTATATGAAAAAATCCTAGTCCCTACTGTCTACTCCAAAGATTAAGTGCAAAATTGACATCCAAGTATATAATTAATATAATCCACTTCCTGAAGTTCTCCCAGACAGGCTATTAAATGTCACCCATGAGTACACGCTGTGCCTTTCTGCTCAAATGACTTTGCTCTTTTCCTGAGCAAGAATGAAATACCTCACTCTTCCTTTCTAATGATCAGAATATTAATGTTTCTCTAAGAGCCAATCTTCTTTTTGAAACCTCTCCCAAGTATTGCAACCCATCGAATCAATAAATCACAGTTTTTCTAGTCTATTCTTCATCTTTTTTCAGTTGAAGAAACTGAGGCCTGCAGAGTCTGTGACTTGCCCACAGTCACATAGCTAGTTCAGGAGGGTCACCAGAACTTAAAATCAAAGACTTTTAATACCAGTCTCTACTTTTTAGTACATAACTGTTGTCCGAATTCCTTAAACTAATCCTGACAACCGGCATTTTACTTATAATGTTGTTTTTGTATTGTTGGATAATTGTTCATAAGTATGTAACTGGAAATAACCAAGTTCTTCCTAGGTTACTCTTTCCTTTTATATTCAAACTAAAGGCCCGGTGCATGAAATTTGTGCACTCGTGGGGGGGCGGGGGGTTCTTTCAGCCTGGCCTGCGCCCTCTTACAGTCCAGGAGCCCTGCGATTGATCGCCCCACTCACGGCCGCCGGCCAGGTAGCCTGGGCCTCCCTCTTAGGGACTATCATGGAGCCCCCCGGCTGGTGGCCTGGGCCTCCCTCTACAGGGCAATCGTGGGGCGATGGCCGGGCCCCCCGACCAATCACATCGCACCCGCCTTGGCAGTGGCAGTCAGTGCTGGGTCGCTGCAGTGCCCGCAACCCAGGAGGGACCGAGAGGTCAGCAGTTCAGCCCGCTTGCCAGTCCCCGCCCACCGGAGCCTGCTGCGTGCACAGCCTGGCATTCGGTCGCCTGGTCATTTTGGACGTTACGGACCCTGTCTCTTTATATATTAGGATAAAATTATTGGGGCCACCATCTCAATATTTCTGGGACTCCCCGAGCAAGAGAAAAAATGGTGGGAATGCTCATGCTTTTTTGTCACATCCTGCTCCAAATCCCTGTCACCTCTTCCAGTTGCCCATCTCTTCAATCTCTCTGGGTTTCATCCTGAGCATGGAAAAGTTCCCTTTCCCCTTGTTCCCACAAAGCTGCTGTGTTTAACAGACTTTGATGAATGGTTTGACTGGATCACAGTCGAAAATTAAATATTAGGCAAGGTGGTCAGTGGGGCCGACAGAGGAACAGGGCTAAGTGTGTATGGCTGAGGGGAAAAGCTGCATTTTAGCTCTTTGGCTTAATTTTCTCCCAAGCATTTTAGGGGTAAGATTCACCTTTTACAACCACAAAGGAAGGCTGAAATGTTTACAAAACAAAATCGTCCTCTACCCTGAGCTTATGCCCTTAGTAACTCTAAGAAGCAACACATTTTTGACATTAATTTTTCTTTAACTTGGGCCAGATGGAATCTTAGGCAGCACTCCCGTCCTCACTGACCATCTCATCTCAGGAGTCAATGGGTATGTTTTTCCCTTTCAATTTCTGAGTACATGGTTGAAAGAAAAAATCGAGCAGTGTTGTGCAGAATGTATCAGGGTCGGGAAGAGGATAGAGGCAGGACATGGAGTCTGGTGCTATTAACTGAGCATTGTCTTCATGTCTGGTACCATTCTACTGCATGTCTCCTCATTTAATTCTCTCAATAATAGTGCAAGGTACAGTTTACACTTTAACAGAGAAACTAAACAATTTGCAAAACTCATCAAATAAGTGGCAGATCCAGAATTAAAAGTCAGATCTGTCTGACTTTAAAACCTTTGCCATGCCTCCAAACAACTAAAGAAATTGCAGTGCCACTTACCAGCTGACAACTGTAATGGTCTAGTAGGTGCAAGAAAGTGTACAAATGATGGGAATAATAGTGGGAATGGAAGCAAGGAAAGCCATCATGACCCAAACAGCCCAAGTAGAACCCTCAGATTTGATTACTGTCAATTGTATTTGTGATGAGAGAAAGGGTGATATTTAAGATCATAGTGGCATTTCAAATACATCAGAGTCCTGGGAGTCAGAAGAAATAGGAATGTCAGTCAGAGGTGCTATTTGAGGAAGATGATGGGAAATCCATGATGGGCCTGAGATGGGAGATGGAGGAGGTAACTTTCCTTTCAGCCCTGCTTCTGCTGAAAGCTCTTTAATTTTGCACAAGCTCTGAGGACCTTGGCATCTGAACTGGGTATCCCCAGTCACTCAGCTTTCATATCCCAAGAAGGGCAACATGTTCAATAGACTATCCCCAGGAGCCTTTTTGGGCAACTTTTATTTATTCATCTTGCCTGTGAGTGGGCAAAGGGGGCAGGTGTCTGGTTTTCGTTACTGCGCAGAAGTGCAGTTACGGTTTCGTTGATGTGAACGGATCAGCACTGTATCTGAACTGAATGTCTAAACAATGGACTCAGTGGCACTTTTCTTACAAAAAAAAAGTTGTTAAGTTTGGCAATCCTCACTCAGTTCCAGTCAAACATTTTCTTAGCCATATTAGGTTATAGGGATATAAGCCAATCTCAAGGCTGATGGATGAGTAGGTACTCTGTCCCGAGGCAATTTTCTCGTGGGCCTTTTCTCCCTGTTTTAAAAGGAATAGAGACAAATGTGACTCAGAGTATACTTTGAGATATGGCTGGAAGGAAAAATAAAATCTCCCTGATCCCCCAAGTATTAGGAATAGCAGCGGAGACCAAAATCAGATTTTTAAGCTGGGAGACTTGGAAAGACTTGGGTATTTGTTTCTTATTGGAAGGCTGTATCCATTTATTAAAATCTTTCTCACAGGGGAGGAAGTCAGAACGAAAGCACATCAGCTCTGCCATGGTTTTCCTCTCTTGCTCTTCTTGCTTGGTCTCTAGGGTTAGGAGGCCAGCATTTGAGTTCTGAGTCCACTACACGCTGGGTAATTGTAGACACTGAACTTAATTTCTTTGTCACATGGAGATGATGGACTATCTACCTCCCAGGGTTCTGTGGAGAGTCAAACGAGATAGTGCACGATTCAGTTATTACAACGCAAAGCATATTTGTGTGCTTTCCACACTTTCTCTTTCAAAGCACAACTTGTGGAGAACAGTTGTAGCGGCAGAGAAAATAACATTTAGGTCATGTTGCTTTGGTGTACTTGTCTGTCCTTCATTCAGAACTTACCATATTTTGCCCTGACAGCTACAAACATCCATATACCCATTCATTTATTTAGTTTATCACTCAGCAAATGCCAAACTCTTAATAAGTATCCTCTCTACAAATAGATGATAAACCTGTAGAGTTTTCCTTACTGTCTTATCCTTAGAGTTTTTGAAATATTTTGGCTGTTTGTTGGCCACTTAATTTATTCCATACGTATTTGTTGAGTGACTGCTCTATTTTAGGTAACTGCAAAACTCTAAGGCAGGGATGGGGAACATCCGGCCCTTGGGCCATATAAGGCCTGTGAAATCATTTGGTCTGGCCCTGCCAAGGCATTAGGGGTGAGTTAATTAAATGTTTGACCTAATATTGCAGGCTAATTTTTTTTAACTTTATTGTTGAAAGTATCACAAATGTCCACCCCTTCCCCCACTGACCTCCTCCACCTTGCTCCTGTCTGCTCCCAGGCCTTCCTCACACTATTGTTTGTTTGTGGGCTATGCATATATGTATATAAGTTCTTTGTGTAATCTCTTCCCGTCCTCTCCCCACTTCTGAAATACATCAGTCTGTTGCATGTTTCAATGTCTCTGGATCTGTTTTGTTCATCAGTTTATTTTGTTCATTAGATTCCCCATGTGAGTGAGATCATGTGATACTTGTCTTTCTCTGACTGGCTTATTTCGCTTAGCATAATACTCTCCAAGTCCCTCCATGCTGTCTCAAAGGGTAAGAGATCCTTCTTTTTCACAGCTGCTTAGTATTCCATTGTGTAAATGCACCACAGTTTTTTAATCCATTCATATACTGATGAGCACTTGGGCTGTTTTCAGACCTTAGCTATTGTAAATAATGCTAACAGGCTAATTTTTAAGTTGATAATTTTGCATGGCCCATGAATAATGTTATAAATATCCAAATGGCCCTTGGAAGAAAAAGGTTCCCACCCCTGCTTGAAGGAATCAATGGCAAAAACAACCCAAAACCAGACATGCCATTATGAAGCTTTCAGTCTGTAGGAAAGACACAAACATTAAATAAAGAGGCACCCGAACATAAATGTCATTACACATTGTAGTGGTACATGAAGATAAATAACAGAGCTAAAGAAACAAATAACATGAAGGTTAATATATTAAAGATCTGCATATCTAACACAATTTTTAATGTACTATACCTTGGCAATAAATGGATAGGATGCTTGAAGCCTTTAGCATATGTGTTATGCTGTAACATAAAAATCAGTGCAAATACTATTTCAACTTTGACTAAAAAATGTCTTTACATATATTTCTGTATTTTTATAGAGAAATGCATAATGGTATATTGCTTATAATATACAATTATAAAGAGGTATGTCGTATAGCATTCAGAGATAGGCCTGACTTCACAGATGTGATGATTTGGGACCTTTTGCAAGAAAGTAAAAAGAAACAAAAGTAGTCATGAAAACCACCAGTATTTCACTCGGCCAATCAATAATCGTTGTGAGTTGCTCTGGGGATATAAAGCTGTATAAAATGTGGTTGCTCACTCAGGGATCTCATGGTCAAGTGCCCACAGAGAGAGAGAGAGAGAGAGAGAGAGAGAACTCCTCAAACAATCTTAGTATCTGTGGAGAGAGAGAGAGAGAGAGAGAGAGAGAGAGAGAGAGAGAGAGAGAGAGAACTCCTCAAACAATCTTAGTATCTGTGTAGCCTGGATACCATTTAATTCTGGCTAAATGTAATGTTTTCCTCTCTCACTCTTCCAGTATATTTCACATCATGTATTTGTCGTTCTGGTCAAGGTTCTGGGATGGCATTTGTATGTAAGCTTAGATGGTTCAAGTTATTCACAGTCATTTGTTTTTCATTCTTTCCCAGTAATATGTCACAATCACATTTCAGTGTTTCAAACATACAAAATTGTTGTCATCTCTGAAAAGGTTATTTTGGAATTTTTCCTTATGAAGCTGCAAAATCTGTTTTACAGTTATGTGTATAAACTCTGCTCAGCCTATAATTGTGCCTTCATCATGCCAGAATTGTCATTTCAAAAAGGACAGAGAGCTTCCCAATAATTATGTGGAGACAATTGCCCAAAAGGTTTTATTAAACTAATTTATCCTTTTCATTTAATTCAATCAACTCAGCTATAAATGTTGGCCATGGGGAGGCTTCTGTTGGTATTTTTGTTGGCATATGAATAGAGGCATTGCTATGTTTTTAAAATGTTATCCTTATTTATTATGGGGTGTCCAATTTGAAATATTGAATTAATGTGGCCATGGGTTTCATCGACCCATCTGTATCTTCACTCCATCCTCCATTTGGTTAATAACACACTTAATTTTTTTTAAAAGATAGCAGCCTGGGTGTGAGTTTGTGGCTACAACAGATTGAAGACAAGATCTTGTCCATATTACCATCAACCTTCTATTGTAATTGCTAGTTAAAATGTCAGTAGCAGGCTTTAGTGCGATTCTGATTATCCACCTGGTGTCCGTTTCCAGCCTGGTCCTGGAGAGAAAGACACTGAACAATGAATCAAGATTTAGAAATAAAAAGTTTGAACACCTGGGGACCTCATTTATTTCTTCACTTAGCACGTATTTATTGAGAAACAAATGTGCTCAGAACTATGTGAGGCACTGGGGATAAAGAAGTGAATGAAACATCACAGGTTAAGTGTTCTTACCACAAAAATAAAAATAAAAAAATAAGTACTAGTAAATAAGACATAAATAGTTTAATATTTATTTCCCCCAAGGGAGTTAGCTATGTGAGGGCAGACAGCTTGTCTCTCTTCATCTCTGTTGTATCCTTAGCAACTTCCATTCAATAACTGGAAATAGAATCCCAAATGGAACTGACATTTTGTCTCAAGAGATTGGAATAGTAGAAAAGCAAATCTAAATTTTTTTTTCTTAATGTGATATATGTGAGGAATGTTATTCATAGGAAAGACCCGCTCACAGGAACACACGTAGGTAGGACTTTTTCTTCTACTCAAGAAATAGTCCTAGGTTGCAGTTGAATGAGAGTCAAGTTTATAGGAATAATCTCGAATCCTTCCTAATATTGAAAAAATAATAAACCATGTGGAACCTCTAATTTCTGATGACACATATCACTAGTAATAGTGCTGTGACTGACACTGTGGAAAGCCAGTGGTGGGCCGTTTCCTGACAGATGTATTTTGATGTTCAAGTGTTTGAAGGATTTATTACTTGTTAGACTCTCCCCTCTGTGATTACTGCAAAGATGGTCCAAATTCCAAGGACCACAAAGAATCAAATCTCAAGATGGTTATTTTGAAAATTTTTAGCTCTTGATAGCAGTTGGGGATCAAGCAGTGGATTGACCTGATTTTCAAAAACAAATATAGTGATTGATTTGTCCTAAAATAAAAATAACCAACTCCCGCTAAACGAACTTGGTTGTTAAGTAACCAGATAGAGACAGAATGGTGTTCTGCAGAGAGAACAGATTTGGGGACCCAGATCTACCCACCACTCGCTGAGAGGCCTTGGGTAAACCATTTAACCTCTCTAGGCCTCTCTAGGTTCCATTTGCAAAATGTTGCCAATAATATTTGTCTTACGGATCTCCAGGGTTGCCATGAAAACCGCTTGAGAAAAGGGATGTGAAAGCTCCGTTTACTGTAAAAATCCCGTGTATTTGTATTCTTAACCCGTTCGTGATACCACGAGTCACTTGGAAATCAGTCCACAAAACGGCTGATCTCATTGACGACAGAAGCATAATTGCCCTGTGACCAACCCACTTTGTCCCTACCAAGCATTCCAGACATTTTATTGCGGGACCAGCATCTATGGGAAAAAGTCAAAAGGAGACTGATCAGAGGAATTCCACTGGCCCTTCCCAGGGCCCTGTGCACAAAATGGTCCCCTGTGCATTGTTATGTTGCTGTGTTTGCTGATGTCCACAGTTTCCAAGACAATAACAGACCGATAACTGGGTGATGATAAACAGACAGTGAGTGTGAGGATATACCAGTTTTCTGGAGCAAAGGCCTCTGTATCTCGTCCCTGGGATTGCAGCCGTCCCTGGCTCCTCTTTCCGTTGGAAGTGTAAATAGAGAGCGCAGAGGCGGACTTTCTTTCCAAAGCTGAGGAATGATACCAACCAGTTAATTTTTTCAGAGCAGCGCACACACTGATGGTTTTGCTTTTTGTTACATGGGCAGGACAAGGTGATTCTAGATTCTGAGCCCTGAGCCCTGAGCCCTACCACTGCCCAAATTCCCTGCCTCAGGGTTTTGTGCTTCACCGTGACCAAGCTTGAGGCTCTGGGTTAGGTCTTGGCTCACAGCTCTGGGGTGGAGGAGAGGTGGGCAGAAGAGGAACAGGATCATTTCACTTCGGGTGTTATTTTGCTTTGTGTTTTTGCTCATATTAAGCAACTGGCCATAAAAGAAATATAATATACAGCGCTGTCCTTGGGTAGTTAAATTTTAATCGGTAGTCGAAACTAACACTGGAAAAAGTTTGGAGAATACTTTAAACAAACAAGTACATATCAGGTAACAATATGAAAACAAGTTCACTAAATCAATAACGTGTGCTTAAATTTTCCACTGGGTTGATTGAATTAAAAAAAAAATTCAATTGCTTTGTTGACCTGTAGTCTCAACCAGAAAGTACTGAATTAGGACATTGCTTTTTGTGAATATGCAGAATTCCTGAGTCCCAGTTTCATCGATGAGATTGTAAATAAATTGAGAGTATACTGAAATAAAAGGAATTCAATTGAGTTAAACTAATAATTATTATTTTATACTATAGGCCCAGTACACAAGATTCGTGCACTGGGGGGTGTAGGGGGGGTCCCCTCAGCTCAGCCTGTGCCCTCTTGCAGTGTGGGACCCCTCAGAGGATGTCTGCTTGCCGGCTTAGGCCCAATCTTCTCTCCCTCCCCTCCCCCCAGGATTGAGCCTAGCTGGCAGGTGGACATCCAGGGCTCTCGCAGTCCCAGACCCCTCGCTCCTTACTGCCTGCCTGCAGCGGAGGCAGGAGAGGCTCCCACCACCACCGCTGCACTCACCAGCCATCAGCCCAGCTTCTGGCTGAGTGGCGCACCCCTGTGGGAGCGCACTGACCACCAGGGGGCAGCTCCTGCATTGAGCATCTGCCCCCTGGTGGCCAGTGTGCATCATAGTGACAGGTCATTCCACCATTCGGTCGATTTGCATATTATGCTTTTATTATATAGGATGTCTAAAGTTATGCTGTGTAGTAGATCTCTCCAATTTATTCATCTGTGTATATATCCATATGCATAATTCTATAGTAACATGAAAAATGCATTCCATGAATATCAAGAAATTCTCCCACAGCATAAAAATATACCCTAAAATATAAGCATACTATGGACAATATTACTCAGGATACACAGGCAAATACTTAAATGGAAATATACAATTTAAAAATGAAAGAGGAAACCTGTACAAGGGCTTGATGCCCAGATGAGCCACTGAAGACATATTTTGGAAGGTGTGTGGTGGAAAGTTAGGAGGAGAAAGTGTGGTTAGCAAGCAAGGGGATGAATGTATTGCAGAGTTTCCCAGCATCTTAAGATGATAAGTAGTCCTGTATTTGAATTGTTTTAGTATGGGCCACTTGCAAAAACATTCAATATTTCCCTTTTAAGATGTAGTAAGCCAAAATATATATATGGAAAGTTCACTAAGTCATTGGTAAATAATCCAGTGTTGACTTTTAATCTAGAAATAACTGGCCAAATTGATCCCAGCCTTCCTGACTATAATTTTCCCCTGCAGAGTACATTGATTTGTATCACCTTATTGCTTTCTCTTATTGTTTGTCTTTCTCTTTTTTTGTTATTTTATTTTCCTGCTGGTATAATATATGACCAGGGATATTGAACTTTTATGATTTTATGTATTTTGAGCTCATAAATTCCCTTTACAGACTGGGACTTTATCTTTTTCTATTCATGCTAGAGGCCCAGTGCATGAAATTCGTGCACTGGTAGGGTCCCTAGCAGTTGCTGCCACTGGTCGGGGCCTCCCTCTCTTCCCCCAGCTGGCCCGCCCCCCAGTAGAACTCCCAGAAGAACTCCAGTTGAGGGGACAGTTTGCATACCATGCTTTTATTATATAGGATGTTATAAAAAGCAATGCTTTTATTGATGTAGAACATACAGAAGAGTATACAAATCATAATTCTACAGCATGATGAATGTTCAAAAATGAATACCATGGGGTAGTCAGCACCCAGATTAGAAATAGAACATTATTAGTACCCCAAAACTCCACCCCTCTCAGTCATATCTCTTCCCTCCCCACCACTGCCCCAGGATAGCCATTATTCTTATTTCTAATACCAAGCATTAGTTTTGTCTTGTTTTTGAATTTCATATTAATGGAATCTTATAATTTGTGTGTGTGTGTGTGTGTGGGTGTGTGAGAGAGAGAGACTTCTGTTATTTAACACTAGTAGCCTTGCGCACAAATCCATGCGCCAGTAGCTCTCTGCGGGGCCTGGCCATTCCCTGCCCGCTGCCCAAAGGCTCTCTACGGCCCAGAGGCCCATCCACACCCCGACCTGGCCAGAGGCCCATCCGCGGCTGGGTGCAGAATGCTTACCTATTCGCCGGGGCAATGACGCAAGCGTTCTGCACCTGGCCTGGCCAGAGACCCATTCACGGCCGGGCGCAGAACACTTGCCTAGTCGCCGCAGTGACGGAGCAAGCATTCGCCAGGCCGCTCACGCTGCCCGCTCTCAGCAGCCGCCCCCCCCGGGACTAGGGGACTCCGGCGGGGCTGAGAGGACTGGGCGCTGCCATCTTGTGGCTATGGGCGCCACCATCTTTGTGATGGAGTGATGGTTAATTTGCATATTACCCTTTTATTAGATAGGATTATGTTTCTGACATTTGCTGACTGAGCAGTATTTCAATCATTCTAATTGCTACATAGTATTTCATTGTTTGCCTTCCATGATTTATGCATTTTACTATTGATAAACATTGAAGTGATTTCCAGTTTGTGGCTATTATGAATAGTGCTGGCTTTGAGCATTGTAGCTCATGTTATTTGATAAATGTATATATGATTTTTGTTGTGTATTTACCTAGAAGTAAGGTTTCTGGGGCACAGGATATACAAATATTCAGCTTCAGCAAATACTGCCAAACATATCTCCTAAGACAGTGATTGTACTAATTTACATTTTCACAGCAGTGCATGAGAGTTCTAGTCGCACGCCAACACTTTGAATTGTCAGTTTTTTACATTTTAGCTGTTTTAGTAGTGTGTAGTTTAAATTTGAATTTTTCTAATGAGTAATGAGAGTGAATACTTTTCATATCCTTATCGGCCATTTTAATATCCTCTTCTGTGATGTGCTCATTGAAGTCTACCCATCTCTTAAAACTCACTCTCTTTTCATTATTATTTGTGGAAATTCTTTATGTATTCTGGATACAAGTCCTTTGTCAGATATACTGTATGTGTTACTAATATATTTTTCTCAATCTGTGGCTTGCCTTTTCACTTTATTGTTCTTAATTTTAGTGCAGTACAATTTCTCAATTGTAGTCCTTTATAGTTAGTGGTTTTTATGTCCTGTTTACAAACTCTTTGCCTATCCCAAGATCTTTTACTTTATTCTAAAATTTCTAGTATATAAGTTTTCACACTTACATCTATAATCAAGTTGGGATGTGGGGGGTTGGGGAGGGATGGTGTTAAATAGAAACCAAGGTTTTGTTTTCTTTTTTTCTATATGGATATTTAATTGATGTGCTGGATTACATTACTTCCTCCAATAAGGTTACCTATTCTTCTGGTAGTTCATTAATAGAGTTGGGGAAGCCACTTTAGTTATATTTGGGCTGAGATGATTTGAAACTCTGCCAGTTCTTCCCCTTAATTTCTTTATTTACACACATTTGTATCCAGGATCAATATATTATATTATTTTGTGTGTTTTACATTTCAGGACAATATTGTGATGTACATCTTGTTCTGTTTCTTCTCCTTTTTCTTGTCTTTTTTCTTCTTACTAAGCATTGTGTTTTAAGATTCTATTCTGCTTTAATATGTGAGATTGAACTTAAAACACAGTATTTGGTGAACGAGTTCAGTTTTATCTACATGTACCCTATGTTCATTTCACCATCTCTTTATCATAAGATTTCCACCCAATTCTTTGCTGCAGTGAGTGTCCTTGAATGTGTCATTTTATATATTCTTTGCAGGATTATTTTTGTAATGTATTCCTAAAAGTGGAACTGGATTATGGACATATTCAATGTTACCAAGCACTTCTAAATTGCCCTACAAACATCATTTTTTTTATATGAAGCTATGAACCTTTCGTTTGCTCCCTTTCTGTGGATGAACTCTCCAAAGGTCCTCTACCTGAGATTATATCCCAAAATACATTCTTTTTTTTCTCTTTCTTGTTTCCATTTTTTTAAATCAAAGTATAATTTACATAGAATAAAACTTACTCTTTTTAGTGTACATTTCTTCAAATTTTGACAAATGCATACAATTGTATAACTACAACCACAATTAGATATAAAACAGCTCTTCCAACTTCAAAATAGTTCTTCCTTCTTGAACTTTAAGTTTTTCCTACTCAGCTGCAAGAGATGTTGAAAACTCTGCTGTGCGTTTCATGAACTTTATTCTTTCTCATCCACTTGTCCTTTGTATCTTAAGGATTCAGCAAACGCCTTGAGGGAGAAATCACTGAATGTGAGGTCACTTTTCCAGGAATTTTTCTCTCCAGATGTCATCCCCTGAAACTCTAGTTACTGCAGCAGCTCTCTGATGCCTTCAGAGTTTGGTTTTTGGAATTTTATCCAGACTTTCTAGATGTTCTCAGTGAGAGCATTGGACTGCCACAAGCTATTGCATTATAGGCAAATACCTGAGTCAGTCTATCTACATTAAACAGACTCAGTAAGACTCTCTTCCAAATTTTTTTCACTGGTATAGGTCTCAGAGGGTAAAAGAAATGTCATTGTTGGCAGCTATTATTACTCCAAGTGCTCAATCACAGAAAGAGCTTTGTAGTCAAACAACGGATTCCAATTCCAACTCTGCTACTTATTACTTATATGACAGGGACTCTGAATCTGTTTCCTTTCTTTCAAATGGAGATGATAAAAACAACTGGCTTTACAGTTTTCTTTTGAACATTAATGAGAGAACAGATAAAGTACATAGTAGGTATTCAATAACTTATAGATATTATTATGTAATATGTTATTTCTCTTGGGGCTAACATTCATCTCTTAGAAATGATGGAGAAGGGATGGGAAAGCAATACCCTTCTCTGAGCACCCTGTTAGATGTTGTGAACAGTGAACTTGATTGAACTTTCTTTATTCACAACTGTAACAAGACATACACAATACTTTTTTTCCTTAAAAGATCATAGAATTATACACAAACCATCTGAGTTGGCGCGATCTTGAAAAATCTATTCCAAATGCTTCATGTTACAGATGAAAGAATTGAGGGGCCCAGAGTCATTAAATGACTTTGTCAAGGTCAATTCATTCGTTAGTATTTATTTAAGTGACCCAAATTCCCCTAAGATCACATATTTCTTCCCTTCTAAAATACTCTTTGCTCCCATAGTCAACTGTAAATGTAAAACAGAGACAATTCTCAAGAGACAATTATTAATGTTTTATTGTTACTGGCTCATTCTAAAACCCATAGATTTATTTTTTTAATATTTTATTTTAATTTCTATCCACACAAATTATGTGACTTCCTGCCAACTAAGACTGAAATAGCTACTTACCATTCCTTTCCCATTCCAACAATATGTCCTGTAGCTTTTCTTTCTCTCCCTATCATTAAGAAATAGTCTGTCTTACCCTCCAATGCATAAGACAGAGAAGAGCTCACAAAAACCCACAGAAAGCAGCTCTTTTCAAGTTTACCAACTGAAAGGGGGCTCAGGACCTCTACCTTCTGGGCACTGGTTGCACAGGTGGCCACGTGCATCCCTGGCCTCTCCTCTATGGGAATGGCAGGTTACCAGCATCGCCATCACCCTCATGCTTTCCAGCAAAAGCAACACTTTGAGAATCATTTTTTGGTAAGCCCCTTCGTTTAGCACACATTTTAGCAGCGTGTATTCTACTCAAGGACAAATAAGCCTGAATTCCATGTGGACCAAATAACTTGGAAGAGTTTCATGATCACAGAGCACACAGTCGTTTTATAAAAGCCTCTACCTCACACCAGGATTCCCAAGGGCTCCTCATGGGACACTCTTTCCCCAGATCTTCCCATGGGTTACTCTTTCCTAGAAATGTATTTTCAGCCTAGATGTCTCCTCTTCGTACAGACCATCCCTCACCATCCAACCTCCAGTGGCCCTCTATCACAGAACGCCGATGTATTTACTCACTATAGGAAACATGTGTGTCGTCTGTATCCCACCAGAATGTGCACTCTGTGAAGGCAGAGTCCTTGCTCATCACAGTGCCCCAGTCTGGCTTAGAATAAGTGCATGTGGGCATGTATCCTTCCAATACAACCGTCAGGCTGGGTTTCAATAGTGGCTTCGCTACTTACTCGCTGGGTGAATTAAACAAATGACTTAAATACAAGGAACTCCTCAGTGCTTATCCTAAGATAAAAGTGTGTATCTCACTAGGTTGTTATAGTGGTCAAATGAGATAGATGTGTGCAATGTGCTTAGAACAGGACCTTAAGGCACAGTAGTTATCACTATGTCCGTAATTAAAGTAGAGCATATTATTTAAAAAGAGCCATGAAGGTATGTAAATATTAAAGTTGAAATCAAGACCTACTGCAGCCAGGTAACCCCCGATCATGGGGTGGGGCCAGCCGGCCAATCTCCCAAGGCCCTGCCCCACAGCCTGCCCCACTCCTGATCAGACTCTCCCACCCTGATCAAGGGCGGGGCAGCCGGCCAACCACCCCACAGCACTTCCCCCTGGCTGGCCCCACCCTCGATCAGCCCACAGCCCCTCCCCCACGGCTGGCCCTGCCCCTGACCACCCCCCCCCACCCCAA
>NW_005871094.1:2585975-2616940 GCF_000147115.1 Myotis lucifugus | reverse complement strand
CCCCAGACAGACTGAGAGAGGAGGTCGAGTAGCCCTTTTATCACTGCCCTCTATCACCCACAGAGCAGGGCCGTATCAGGGGCTTGGGGCACCGCCACTGTCCACACTCAGGGCAGGGCCGATGGGGAGGTTTATGCTCTCTACCCCGTCACACACAGAGCAGGGCCCGTGGGGGGGGGGGGGGGAGTTGGGGCGCCGCACCCTGTCACACACAGAGCCGCAGGGCGATCAGGGGGTTTGGGCTGGCGGGTGACTGAAGCTCCCAACTGCTCCTTTTTTTCTTTTTTTTTTATTCTGGGCCATCTTTAGCTCTAAGGCCTCAGCTGCTGAAAGCAGGTTTCTGGCCTTTGTTTACCTTCTGTATTTGAAGCAATGTTGCGGTCCTGCTGGCTGAAGCCTGGCTGACTAAAGCAGGTTTCTGGGGTTTGGTTTAGCTTCTATATTTGTTACAATGTTTCTTAGAGTTGCAGCTCAGAGGCCGGCAGCGGCAGGCGGGGAATGGGGAACGTTGGCTTCCTCCGTCACTGAAGCAAGCAAGCCTCATGTTCGCTTCAAGCTGCCTGGCTGCCGGCAGCCGTCTTGGCTGGCAGTTAATTTGCATATCGCCCTGATTAGCAATAGGTACGGCTAATTACCATGTTTCTCTTTTATTAGCTAGGATGATCCTTCATGATGGCCTCCTTCACCCAACCCCTTGGTATCCATTTGGAAAATGCTATCTTTCTGTGAACACTTGTGATCAGAATTTTAAAGTAGAATTTTAAACACGTTTTACAACTACGTAGGTAGTGGCAACGTTTTCCATTTGTGTCATCCAGGAAGGTGCTACTTTCTGTTTCTCGGGCTACTGAGTGGCTTTGGCTGGAGGCATCCTGAGGGTTTTCAGAAAAATCACAGCTCTTGGAGGACTAGGAATCTCACTGGGAGGAGAGAGAGGCCTCCTTTCCTTTATTACACCTCGATTCTCCCGCAGTGAATGAATGTTCATACAAAACCCAAATTTCCCCACATACTGCTGGCTCAAGCAAAGGAGCAGTGACTAGCCCCTGGCTGTTTGTCGCTGGCTGGGAAGGAAGACCCACTCATTTGCCTAATTCAGCCCAGCTCGCTCTCTCTCTCTCTCTTCCTCTCTTCCTTCATCGAGGTCTTTCCTTCCTTACCATGTCCAGTCTCAACCAGGTCTTGCCTGCAGAGAATTTTAGTGACTACCTCTGAGCCAGGTCAGCACAATCTGTGTGTTGGCCAGTGAATTAAACCCTGTGGATGAAGGGATCAGTGAGTAATGGTTCACCCAGGCATCTATTTGAAGTTGTAAGCTAACTGGTGGTAGAGAAAGATCTTAAAGCAAGGGGTGAGAGTTTTATCAACTTCCTGGCCCTTTGATCCTAAATCTGAAAATAGAAAGGAAAGTATATCTGAAGACCAACTCCACTCTTAGTCACTTTGCCATTCACTTTATGATTTCTCTTAAAAGCCTTTCAAGCTTTGTCTCACTAACAAGATAGTTCCTAAGCATATACACAGACTCTATAGACCAAAAATATGTTTTTCTACTGATACCATTATCTTCCTCTATTTTTTCTGTATTCATCCCCAAATTTTAAAATAAAAATTTTGAGGAAATAGAAAGCAGGGAAAGGGAAATTAGGCAAATAAATACTGACCCTCTCAGTGTTTGGGGAAGGTGACACCGGAAAAGTCAGCATTTGTGCTACCTGTTACTACCAGAACCAATAAGTAGAGAAAAGGGTTGAATCTTTTTGTTTGTTTTGTTTTTTCCTTTATTGATTAAGGTATTACGTATGTGTCCTTATCTCCCCCATTCCCCCCCCCCCCCACCGCCCCTGGGGTCTGTATCCATTGGTTAGGCTTATATGCATGCATACAAGTCCTTTGGTTGATCTCTCCCCCTTACCCCCACCCTCCCCTACCTTCCCTCTGAGGTTTGACGGTCTGATCGATGCTTCTCTGTCTCTGGATCTGTTTTTGTTCATCCGTTTATGTTGTTCATTATATTCCACAAATGAGTGAGATCATGTGATATTTATCTTTCTCTGACTGGCTTATTTTGCTTAGCATAATGCTCTCCAGTTCCATCCATGCTGTTGCAAATGGTAAGAATTCCTTCTTTTTTTACCGAAGCATATTATTCCATCGTGTAGATGTACCACAGTTTTTTAATCCACTCATGTGCTGATGGGCACTTAGGCTGTTTCCAAATCTTAGCTATGGTAAATTGTGCTGCTATGAACATAGGGGTGCTTATATCCTTTCTGATGGGTGTTTCTAGTTTCTTGGGATATATTCCTAGAAGTGATCTTTATGGGCGCTTTATTCAGATGGCTGGAGATCTGAGAAGATGGAGGAATATGTGTCCTAAAGACCGTCTTATATCTCATTTCAAGCCAACCTTTTCTATAGTGAGAAGAAAACTGTAGGTAAAGGGTTTGGAATTCAGAAGAAAAGTAGGTAAGGGGGTTGGAATTCAGGGAAAAGGGTGAATCAGATAAAAGCTACAGTCTGGCGCTTTTGCTAGCATCCCTTCATCTGCTGACCGGTGATTCCTTATCTGTGTCCTGGGCTACTGACTGGACGTTCTCCCCCTGGAGCACACTGACTTAGATACCATCTTGGTTGCTTGCAGTCCTCCTGGGGCACAAAGGTTGCTGGAACAATGGCTTTCTAGTGCATTAATCACCAAGCCTATTAACTGTATAACCAAAGCTAAAAATTTTTAACCTCTTGAGTTCCCCTCAAAGGTACTGTGAATTTTTTCTTTACACATTTCAGTGTCTTTCTGTGTGTTCCTTTACAATCCAGACAAGTCACTCCTTGCTTTCTTCTGATCTCCTAGCCTTCACTGCAGTCTGAGGGTCAAGGATGGGAGGCCTCGTGGGGTGGGTGCTATCATCTGCACCAGCATTCCAATGTAGGGAATTTTTTAAGGTGCAAATTCCTGGGCACCTCTGAGGTGTGTCCCATATATTTTGGTGTGTGTATGATTTTTTTTAAAGAAATATCCCCGGAAGATGCTGATATGCAGCCAGTCTGAGAATCCCCATTTAGGGTGATAGCCCAGCATAAGTGCCACCAGGCCAAATACAATGGCTAATTGCTCCTTGTTGTACGCCCCGTTCTTGGCACATAAAGGGCACTAAATCCATATTTGTTTATACATTTACTCATAGGAACACACTTTGTAATTTGTCTCATCTAAATTCCACCCTCTACTACTCTTCAAATCACTGAGCAAGTGGTTCTTAGTTGGGGGAGGGGGCAGGGAAGGAGCTGAGACTGCTTTGGGAAATCAGCAAAAGCTAATGAAAGCTTAAACACACAAAATTTGGCCTACAGTTTCGGGGAATTCACAATCTTCCCTGAAACTCGTTCGTGGTTTCTGTTTATTCATTCACTCAATACTCATTTTGTAATGCCCTACTGGGCGCTGGCAGGGGGCTCAGAGCTGAAAGGAACCAGATTATGAACCAGGTTTAGGCAAGCTTTCCAGTTGGGGATGGCTCACGGGTTTTCTTGTCCCCTTCTCAGATTTATAGAAAAGGCCTCCAAAATTTGGCCCACGGTAGAAGGAAAGGAATTTAAATGGGATTTGGAGTTCTTACCACTTTCTGGCTTTGTAACTTAGAAGTATAATTATATGTTTTATCACTCTAACTAGATTTCTGGCTCTGTTAAGGCAGGGCCCATATCCCTGTATGCTAAGCAAGGTACATTAGCTGCATCGGCAATACAGTAATTGGCGCAGGCATTTGGGATGAGTAGGAAGAGATGGTAGGTATTCAGAGAAGGGAGTTAAAGGTAGCCCGAGTGACTCCTCGGAGTCAGGAAAGGGTGGCACCTGGATTTGCTGACTAATTTAGGAGCCCCGATTCCTAGTTTGCAAACCAGCCTTCCTCAGATACATACAAACCATAGGTAACACACTAGGCAGGTTTTTGTTTGATTTGTTGTTTGTTTGTTTACCTGTGAAACCTGAAATGAGAGCCTAGGACTCCAGGACCAATCTCTAGCAGTACTATTTCGAGCCAATCCCTTGATCTCTGTGAACTTCGATTTTCTTCCCGTGCAAAATGACAGAGGTGGGGGTAGGGGTGGGGGAAAGCAAGGTATGTTCTTAAGATCCAGTTGAGACTCACATTATTCTACTGAATGAAAGGCAAGCATTAAAAGGCCAAAGCTGCCGTTCCCACACCCATACTCATTTGCATCCCTTGTAGTATCATGTTGGGGCAGGTTTAGCAATGTGATGGTGACTTACTGTCACAGTTATTATTTCTTTGGTCTAATGTTAAATATTTATTGCTGTGTTTCAAATTGCAAGAGAGTTAACTCTAGATTATCTACTAGCATATTTCTATAGTTATGTTTAACCCTCCAGTACCTCCTCTTCTACCAACTGGTCGAGTCCCTAACCATCAACAGCATAAGACCTTGGGCAAAGCAAAAAGGGTCTTTGAAGTCTGAAGCTTAGAAGGCTTGAAGGTTGAGCTTAGAGAGGGGGTGTCCTTGACCTTGTTCTAAGGCATTTACCTTGGACTATTGGCATGTGTAGTACTCTCTGTTTTGTATTAACTATACCACCTTCTCTGCCCTATTATTTAGAATAATTTAGGGATTGATTCTGTAATAATTCTATTTATTTTCTTTAAAATGCACAATATATATTTATAGCTATGCCTCATTTCCCCTTTAAGTTCTAACACTAGTACATGAGTAAAAGTGATATTTTATAATATATTGTCTATATTAACAAAAGTTCATTCTCTTAATTATGTTTCCATTTTCCTTTTATGCCAGGTATCATTAAAACATTCCAAGTTCACCCAATCCAATTCCACAGGGATTGGTGATCAACAAGAAGGCTCAGACGTGGATATCTGATTGCTTAACCGTGAGTAGAGTTTATGTGACTGGGGGCAGGGTTGGTACTCTGCTCTTAGCAATTATATAGCCTCTCTGCCTGATTCTTGCACCTAAGGATGCATTGCAAGAAGCCAAGCTTTCTTCAATGCCCCTCATCATTTATTTACCAGGCAATCTATCAAGTTCGGAAGGAATTGTTTTGGAATAAGTTTTTTTGCTTTATTTTTTATTTTTTCTTGCATATATAATACCTTAGGCAAAACAGTCCCCTTTCAACAAGGAAGTCCTTACTTCCTGCAAAGAATGCTGATGACTTGAGGTAATGAAGAGAAGATGAGTCAGTTTTTCAGGGGGAATAGCTCCCTTTGCACAAACACTGATGATGTCAGGAGCATTAAGTACCCCTCACTTTCGACAAATTCTTCTCAGCTGGGGGAGAACTTCTACCAGCAGAAAGTCTACCTGGGGAGCAGGAAGAGGGGATTTTAAAAGACAAGGGATGGAGAAACTAAAGGAAACTTCACTTGTTCACAATTTTACCAAAGTGGGCATCAGTAGGATGAAAGTTTTTAAAGGAATTTAGCATGGTTCTCAGGCAAATATTGTTTCAGGATTATATCAGTTACACCCTGTATTAGTTTGCTATGGCTACCATAGCAAAATACCACAGACTGGGTGGCTGAAACAACAGAGATTTATTTTCTCAGAGTTCTGGAGGCTAGAAGTCCAAGATAAAGATGTCAGCAGCCCTGGCTGGGTGGTTCAGTTGGTTGGAGAGTCGCCCCATACACCAAAGAACGTGGGTTTCATTCCCAGTCAGGTCACATACCTAGTTTGTGGATTCAATACTCAGCATGTGTATGGGAGGCAACTGATCGATGTTTCTCACATCAGTGTTTCTCTCTCCCTTCCTATCTCTCTCAAAATCAACATAAATATATCCTCCAGTGAGGATTTAAAAAAAAATGTCAAACAGGTTTGTTTTCTTGTGAGAGCTCTGTCCTTGACTTACAGGTGGCCATCTTCTCCCTGTGCCATCACATGACCATCCCACTGCATGTATATGTCAGACGTCTCTCTCTCCAAATTTCCTCTTCTTAAAAGACACCAGTCATATCAGGTGAGGGCCCAGCCCAATTACCTAATTTTAACATAATCACTTCTTTGAAGACCTGATCTCCAAATACAGTCCTGTTCTCAGCTGCTAGGGATTAAGACTTCAACATGTGGATCTGGGAGGAACACAGTTCAGTCCATAACACCCCATCATCATTCTTTCACGAGTATGCTGATGTGTAGCTTATTGCACATGGACCTCTCTCTAATTCTCCTCATCTGAACTCCCTTAGCATTTATATCACTCTCAGAGCATTTGTCTTTTCTGCAGTTTGGTATAGTCCTTTGTATGTAAAGCTGTCATTTCCCATCGACATTTCATAATTTTTGAAATTGAAGAGTATGCCTTTTACATTTCTCAGAGCACCAGAAGAAGGTTGGTATACAATAGACATTTAATGATATTTATTAAACGACTAACTAACTGAATGAATAAATGAATGGATTAGATGAAGCCTTTGAACTACAATTTATTTGCTTTAAGACTATCTCTAAGTGATTATTAGTGGTGCTTTCCCTTCACTTGCCACCCTTCTGTCCCCACAACAGGTAGAAATAGTCAAGGTCAAGGCTAGAGGGGGCTGAAAGAAACTTGATTAACTGATGGCAGGAGAATTACTGCTCTCCTCAGAGAGGTAGGCAAGAGACAGAAAATAGCAGGAATTTGCCCAGAGAAGGTCATTTTCCTTGAGGAGACTGTTTGGGAACCAAGAGGGAAGAGCAGTGAGTTTTCACTGAGACTCACTGAGTTTGAAGGGACATCCAAGGACATATGTATAGAACATAAGAGATATGCAAGTCTGAAGTTCAGGTGAGAACTAGAGACAGAGATGTTCACAGTCAGGACCTATACTTAGGAATTAAAATCGTGACAGTGGGTGAGGCCACCCAGAGAGAATATGTGGAGGGAGAACAGCTGTGGTTTAAAAAATGCCACCAAAAATTGTACGTAAGAAGTTTCACTGCTAAATGACAGAAGAAAGAAATCTTATTTTTTATTTTTATTTTTATTTTTTTATTGATTTCAGAGAGGAAGGGAGAGGGAGAGAGAGATAGAAACATCAATGACAAGAGAGTCATTGATCGGCTGCCTTCTGCATGCCCCCTACTGGGGATCGAGTCTGAAACCCAGGCATGTGCCCTTGACTGGAATCAAACTCAGGATTCTTCAGTCTGAAGGCTGACACACTATCCACTGAGCCAAACCAGCTAGGGCAGGAGAAAGAAATCTTCAGGCTACTTCTAATGTATGTGTCTATCTATTTCTCTCTCCTCTAATGTCTTGGTCCTGTTTTATTCCTTCTCCTTTCCTCACTTCTGTGGGATATGCCTCAAACCATTCTGGGAGCTTACCCTACCCTTCTAGCTAACTCCACTCATGAGCATGTGTTTGGCTCCCCAGCTTCCTCTCCAGGAGTCTCACACATCAATACCTTCCTTTGGGACCATTTTCTTCACCAGCCAATGAGAACTGACCATACTGGACTGTGGGAGAGGCCCAGGACTAGCCCTTTAATGTCCAAAAGACAGAAGGCAGGTCCTTTTCAGAGTCAGGTGCCATGGAATATTGTCTTATCCAGACAGTAAAGAGGCAAGTTGGGAGGAATGTACCTCTTTTGCTCCCTGAACTCCCTCCTTAGTTCATTGGTCCCTGCTAGTCTCTCTGCACCACATGTGCTTTAGAAGAAGCATTGGAAATATTTTAGGGTTCACAGCATGGCCAGAATGGGGGCTAGTGAGTATAGATGGGCCATGGGTCATGACAGCCATAACAAACTTCTCTCTGGGCTCCACCATCTATTGGGGTCATGTTTACCCCAGCACTGAATTTCCCTAATTTTTTCTCCTTCCAGTGATGCAAGTAAAAAGGGAAAAGATATTTGTTCCTCTTTTATTTTCTAAAGTGTTATCTCTTTTCCTTTAAGTTCTCTCCTTTCTTTTCTTTTTTTTTTCTTTTTCTCTCTCCTTTAGTTCTCTTTCGTTAGCAGCAGAAACCTTTGATCTTCCTTTGGATTATCTGATTGTTAGCAAAAGAGGCTATCAGAGGTCTAGAAGCTTCCTCCTCCTTGTTGGCATAACCCCACCCATTTTTTAAATAATGAACTTGGAGATATCAGCTCTTTCAGGTACCTCCTTCTCTACTTTCCTTTTGGTGTTATTTGAGTAGCCAGGAAAAAGATGCCAGTTTTCTCATAGCTACCCAAAATGTCAATGACACCTGCATCAGTGATTTTTATGCAAGTTCTTATTTACCTACTAGTATAAGTGTTGGGGTCCAGCCCCAACAGGTCCAGGGGTTCCCCAAGGTGTGGACGGAGTCGGCGAGGAAGGAAAGACACGGAGGCCGAGTTCAGGTGATCATCATGACGAGGTTCTTCTTAGCCAGGTTCCTCCCTTTATTGTCCTTTTACATCTATATTTATACTATTTGATCTTAATCCTATCCATTCTATTCCAAAGGTTTCTTATCTCCATTCCAAGGTTACTCTATTGTCCTAAGGAGGTTATTCTAAGTAAAGATTATGTAGTTTAAGCGTGATTGTTTGTAACTACCCGCCTGGCACTTAGTTAAGGGGTTTTACTGATAAAAATCCTCACCTGGGGAAACAACCTTTCTCAGAGAGGTGGTCCTGTTTAAAACACATAGCGTTAAGAGTGGGAGCAAACATATTAAGAACAGTATGCCATATACGCCAGGTCCCTTGAAACATCCCTGCAGCGACTGCGTCAAGCAGCAAGGGTGGGTCGGCTTCCAGCATATAAGGAGAAAGGAGAAATTTTGAAGTCAAGAGAAAACAGTTCTGCAATCTATGAATGGCCTAGGTGGGGTGTTCCAAATGAATGGTGGCCAGTGGCCAGCATAGGTGCCTCCCGACTGTGTTTCATTAATTTCAGCCAGCTAAAGGACTTGGAGAGAAAGATAATTTTCCTATGAACATTTAAAAGAAGTGTTTTGAGTTGTGTGAGGCTTTGCCCTTGTTTTAGAACAGCATAAATGGGAGATTTTTATAATCACTATGGGCCAATATTGTTGGAGTCCCTTGAAACTCCAGATGGAGTGGAAAGAGAAGGTTTTTTTTCTTCCCTTTTCCTTGAGTTTTGCTGAACAAGCCTCCCTGGACACCCTTGACAAAGTGTTGGGTCTTCTGTTTAGTGCAAGTGGGCCAACACTTGTTAGAATAAGATAGAAAGGGGTCTTTCTCACACTAGGAGTCTTTTCTATGAGTTTCTGATTGTGGTTGTAGAACAAAGCTCATAGGTGAGAAAGCCTTGAATCCACTACTTCAGCGGTTCTCAACCTGTGGGTCTCGACCCCTTTGGGGGTCGAATGGCCCTTTCACAGGGGTTGCCTAAGACCATTGGAAAACACATATATAATTACATATTGTTTACAGTAGCAAAATTACAGTTATGAAGTAGCAACGAAAATAATCTTATGGTTGGGGGTCACCACAACATGAGGAACTGTATTAAAGGGTCACGGCATTAGGAAGGTTGAGAACCACTGCACTACTTCCTTAAGAGTCTTACCCCAAGTGCACTGCTTTCAGATTTTTGTCATGAGGCCAAAGGAGGAAAATATACAATGGGCTCATTTGAGGGATTGAGAGGACATGAGGAACACGGTGGATTCCTAAGGTTTCCTGACATTCCGGAGACCTTCATAGTAAAGAGGGTAAGAGGACATTCCAGCGTCACCACATACCGATTTTTAAACTTTGGCCAAATGATGGCATTTTCCTGGCCAGGGAATTACACCTGGCCTTAACCCCTAGAGTGCCGGGAGCGCTATCGCGCTCCTCCTGCAGTGTCACTATTAGATGCTAGTAATTCACTCTTTATTGACAGATTCACCTAAGTGCAGAAAACAAATGTAGTAAAGGTTTCCTTAAGTTTTTGAATATGTAACTTCATTTATTTGCGATTCATAATTTTTTTCCTAAACTGCGGTAAAATCAGCAAAAATGCCTTGGCAATTTTAGCATAGTTCCTAGGCTATTGGTTGGCACTCAAAGGGTTAAGAGGCACCTCCATGAAAGCACACATCCCTGCCTAGCATGGCTACTGATGGAGAGAGAGAGTTTGTGGACACGCCAGGTGGGAGTCAAAGATAGCAGGGAGGAAAACAGGCGAAGTTCTAGAACTTCCAGCCTTTAGTTCCAATAAGCACGAGTGTTCCGTAAAGAGGGACAGAATGGTTGTGCTGTATAGTTTTCAACCCAAACTATCAAGTCTTATCCAAGGTTCCCACCGTGAAGAGTTTGTACAGTTAAAAGACACAGACTCAACTGCTTCCAAGCTCTGCTTTGGGATGTTCAACAAAACGGAGTTGTGAACATCTTGCACTATTCCGTGCAACAGACCTCCGGTGGGATGCAGTAGAACAAGCACTCAATCCGGGTAGGGGGAAAATCTGAGACGTTTTCCTCCCCACTATTCTCCCTATCCCAGGTCCAACTTAATGTCAAATTAAATCTAGATTTTTTCAATTAACATTTACTAGAGGAGATGGCAGAGCTGCATTCCCTGAAATAGATATTTTAGGCCAAACTTATTTCTTAGGGGTTTTTTTTCCTCCTCCTTTTTGCTAATTCAAAACAAAATGTCTATCATTCACTCTAACACCAGCCTTTAAGAGCTGGAGACAAATGGAGTCTGAATATTCACGCCCCTGTGGTACAAATGAACTGTGATTTCAGGATGCTGGCTGTTTCTCTGACAGGGGAAAAGAGCGGTTGACTAGTTTAATATTTTTGGCTGAACACACTTTGTTCAAGAGGGATGGAAAAGGCCAACATTAATATTGAGTCCTGTTATTTAATGACCCAAAATGATATACCATGAAGTGGAGCATCCTGAGTTTGGGAAAAAGTGTGTTGATCATATCCAGAGATGCAGGGGTGGGGTAGGGTGAGGGGTGGGGAGCGGAAGGAAGGAGTGCTTCTAAAAGCATTTTCTCCCAGTTCTTCAAAGAATTCCACTCATATGTATGTTATGCCCGTGACTGTGAATCTGATTCCATCACAGACTTACAAACTTTATAAACATAAAGACATTTGTTACAATGAGAGACTCTGGGGACACATCTAACTGCCTCCCCCAGATTGCTTGCTAATGGTTTAGAAATAAAAGATGCAGTTGTAAGTTAGGGTTGTCGGGGAGACTTGGAACCACTATTAGCACCATCTGTCTTTTTTCTTGTTCTTCAAACATATATTCAGCCACTCATTAATTTATTCACCCTGTATTGAATTGGACCTTCTCCAACCCAGGTGCTATATTAGGTCTGGGCTGCATTAGCAATTCTAGTGTTCCTTCATGCTCTCCTATCAAATGGACTCTTGTTTTGTTCAATGCAATGGAAAATTTGGTGAATCCAATAATGCATTCATTGACGTAAATTGTGATTTTTGATACTTTTATTTGTTTTTCATTGGCCTCATCTTGGCAAAGAGTCATAATATTTTAAATTTCTCTGCCCCCTCATCTACCTATCATACTTAATTATGTGGTTTGTAGGCAAAACACTGCAAATGCACTGGCTATATCTGTAATTCTACTTTTCTGAAAATAGCTTTGAAGAATGATGCATAATTGCCCCTGATGCTAGGTTTTCTAAATTCTGGTTTTCATGAAACATTTTTTAAAGGGGAGATATAACTGTAGTTTTGAAGTAATTGAAAATTAAAGTCAAAGTAAGGGTGCTGTGATAGTTTTATGGAATGCTCATAAGAATCAAAGGTGAGAGACTCAAAGTGGATTTGCTATGAATCCAATGGAGCTTGAGCCATAAGGCCTTTCCCTTGGACAGATTCCTGCTGCCTAACTTTTTACATTTCACAGTGTGTTCTCTTTCTTAAAGAAGGCCTCCCAAGTCATCTTCAGGTCCCACAAAACCTGGGTCTGCCCTGAGACGGACACAAACAGATAGATGATTCAGCATAATGTCTATAGGTAATTAAATAAGTAAAACAAAGACTTGGTTAACACTGTGAAGTGTAAATTGATTAAATTGATTTTTTTAAGGTTTTAGAATCAATTCAACTGGTTTTCTAAAGCAAAACCCACTTAAATGAAATAATAACTCAGTTTGCCAAAGCACAAGTGGACATAAACAGAACACTAATTTTTACTTCATTTCTAAACATCAAATATGTACTCACCCTAACATGGAGCAGGCCAAACCCTCTTAGGAAGGGGCATTAGTAGAGGAGCAGAAATCCTTCCAGGCGACCACGATCATTTCATCCTTGCGCTTCTAGCCACAATCTGCCCTGTATTATGCATTTGCAGGTCTTGTGAGATGGAGCATAGGACTGTGATTAGAAGCACAGACTCTGGGGGCCAGGCTGCCTGGATGTAAATTCTAGCTCTACCATTTACTAGATCTGTGATCTTGAGCAAACACTCGCCTTCTCAGGGCCTCAGTCTTTTTATCTATAAAATGGAAACAATAAGATTGTTATAGCCCTAGCCGTTTTGGCTCAGTAGATAGAGCATTGGCCTACGGACTGAAAGGTCCCGGGTTCGATTCCAGCCAAGGGCACATGCCTGAGTTTCGGGCTTGATCCCCAGTAGGGGCCGAGCGGAAGGCAGCCCAATCAATGATTCTCTTTCATCATTGATGTTTCTATTTCTTCCTCCCTCTCCCTTCCTCTCTTAAATCAATAAAGAAATATATATTTTTAAAAAGATTGTTATAAAGATTTAAAACGATATTCATAAAGCTGTTAGGAGTGGGCTTAGTAAATAGTAAATGCTACATTACCATTGCATGAATAAGTAAACTTCTCCATCTGGACTGTAACCCGATATGTGTTCACCGTGAGTTCACCCTTGCAACCCTGCACAGTGCCTGGCCCGACCCATGATCAGCCATTAATGAAGGACTCCCTAGACCAGGGGTCACAGACCTGCAGCCTAAGGCCCACATTGACCTGCAAATGTGCTTCCTTTGCCCAGCATAGATTTTTTTAAATTTGTAGTTGAATGCTCTTAGGGATGCACACATTCTTCATTTCCCCATAGGCCACCACTCCCCAAATATTGACCACTTTGGTCCTTGAAAGCATTTGAACTTGTCATCCCTGGTGTAAAGGAATGAACACGTGAGAAGATGCCCACAGTTACGGCCCCTATATCGGGAGCAGGGAGATGGTGCCAACAAGGAGGTGCCATGTGAGCCACTTTCACTCCCTGAGGCCCTGCCTGCAGTGTTCCAATTGACCTACCCATCCCTGTATCTATACTGAAAGTCACAAAAGTGAAATAAAAAATGGATAACTTGAATAAGAACCTGTTTGAAACAGAGATGTGTGCTACCTAATGTCAGAAGATCATATTCATCATGGACCGAGTTGACTGAGGCTATATCGGTCATGACAAGCAAGATCATGCTGGGGTCAGGAGCAACTCAGAAGCTCAGTGACTTAAACAAAAAAGGTTTGTCACTCACGCTTTCTCTCTAACCCTGGATAGGCAAGGGTCTCGAGTCCATATTGTTGTCATCTTTACTTGGGCACCTCAGCTGAAAGCTGCTATCTGGGGATATTGCTGCTCGCTGCGGTAGGGAGAAGAAATCTCTGAAGGGTCTCACACCAACAATTAATGGTCTGTCCCAGAAGTGATATGACACTTCTGTTCACAGTTCATTGGCCAGGACTAGTCACTTGGCCCCAGCTGACCACAAGGAGGCCAGCAAGTACCGTTCAATAATGTGCCCAGAACAAAACAGAAACATAAGACAACCAGCACTGATGTCACAGCTGTGGCATTATTTGGAACTTGGATTCTCATGCCAGAAGCTTTTCAGTAAGTTCAACTCAGTCAATATTTCCATGTGTCTATAGAGGCGCAGCAAATAACCCAACACTGCGAGGGGGTAGCAAAGGAGATGTAGGCCCTGACACTGAGTAGCTTCAGATTTGCTCTGGAGGAGATGTTCTGAACATTTGAATAAAAAAGCCATATAGTATGTATCACCAAAAAGAACAGCAATAGCAATGTTGCAGTTGAAAGAGAGGATGGGTCTAGAATAAAGGTAGGACTGAGTTAGACCCTAGAAAAATAGATGGGATTTGCAGGAGTGGAGGGCACTTTGGATTACAGAAGAGAGGAAGCAGGAACAAAGGCCCAGAGGCAGAAATGAGGGCTAGATTATTGCAGGACGAAGGAATTGTCCTGGCTTGTGTTCGCATGTGAGGGTGGGGTAAGGAGAGGAACCAGGTGATGGATACAGTGGTGGAGCTAGTCCATGGAGGACCTCTGAGGTCTACTGAGAAACAGGATGGTGGCATGTGGAAGAAAGATCATCCTTCTTCTCTAAAACCAAACCAAGAGTCCCAGATGCCCAATAGCTTCCCAGACCCACAAGGCAGTCACTAAATGGACACAGTAGTAAACCTTGGGTTGTTCCTGATTCCAGTTTAAAGCTTCTTTGATCGCTTCTCCTACTAAGAAAGAATATTCAAGTTCAAGTGAAATAGCCTCTCATTGCTGGGGTCAGTTCAGCCCTTCTACTGTTTAACATCTGTTTTTGAAATTCAGCTGAGACCCTGACTTAAATCTGTTTAACTTAAAAAGCAGCAAGGGAACATCTTGTTTTCATGAATGTCCAGAGGCTGTGTGTCAACAAATAAAAGGTCTGTTTGCGGCATTCAAAGTGGAAGAGCTGGTTGGGAGATGTTCTGCCACTGGGGGAGATTTATTGTGGACTATTTGTTTCTTGGAATCATGAACCAAAGTTTGAAAAAATAAGTGGACCAGCTTCGCTTAAATCAGCAAATTTCTGCTTGATGGTGGGTGAGAAGCATGCTTGTACTGTCAGAAGGTCCCTGCGCTGGATGGCTTCTAGAAAGATGCCCCACTCTGCCTCCTACTTGAGCTACGTGAAGATAATGCCTAACGTGAATTCGCTGTCAGTATAAATTCCAGCCGACAGCAACTGATAAATCATTACTTTTATATTACTCACATGGGACCTGAGGTGGGAAAGAAGGGGTGAGAATAGTTCGCCATCCCGCAAACCTGTCTGACTACTTCACTCCTCACCCACTTCTTTAGGAGAGAAGAGTGGAGAGGAGTTTGATTTATCAGCACCTAGAAGAGTGAGTGTCTGGCACATAACAGAGTCGATCTGTATTTGCTTAATGAGTACAAACTCTGGTCTTCATGCTCCCTGTGTGAATGCACATCTGTATGTGTGTTCATATCATTCCTGAAAGCTATTACTACCTATGTCTTATTCTAGCCCCCCCCCCAAAACTATTAGGTCATTCCTGTCATTCTCTCTCATTGCAGTTTATGTTTTTCCTTATGTAACCCTTATCCCAATGTGTATGTTATTTGTCACCTGTCTCCACCGTCAGACTACCAGCATGATAAGGGCAGGGTAGTCGTAGCCACAACTTATGTGCCCCACCAAACAATGTGCCTGCTACATGAGTGGTACTTCAAAACACTTGTTGAATGTTTTTAATGAAGTTTTCATTATGAAACAACCAAGTGTTCATGGTTGTAGAGCCTTAACCACTCTTAACTATATATGAGTTTAAACACAACGAGGAGAACAACAGGGCTTATCATGCACTTGAATATACAGGGGCCTTTTGTGTGATGACATACATTCATTTGACCATACACTCTACCAAAGGTCATGGTGGGGTGGGTTGGTCTAACCATCTCTATGTTCTCAAAGTTGTCAGGCCATATCTGCCATAACACGTGGAAATTTATGATTTATTTTCTCTCAAATAGTTAACTAATTGCTAGTGGAATTAAACCTATAGCTTCAGCCATATTAGCTAAATTTTGGCCCACCAAACCAGCCAGTAAAGGCAGTGCAAGGATCTCTGGTCGGAAAGATGTTTGGGGTGCCAGCGGGGAGGGCAAATGGCTTAATGTGTACATTCATTTGTCTAGTGGTCCCTATAGACCTTTTTGGAGGTCACACAAAATACAAACATTTCATCTTGAGTGGGAACAAACTAGATTCACTTGCTCCATTTTTGCTCTGGCTGCCTGTGTAGACGGGTTTGAAATGGGAATGATTTGTGAGTTCCAAAGGCTCTCTAGAGAAATGCTCATTAGTTTACAGGAGGTGCTATTCCACAATAGTTTCTTGCTTTGTATACTTGAAAACATTCCCAAAGAAACAAAGTTGGATGCAGAAAAAATAATGAGAGAAAAGAAAAATAATACTCTGAATTCTGAACAATTCTACTTTAATAGGTTGATCTGCCTGCCAGCTGGCCACCGCGTTGACTACTTGTAATATATACTTTTGGTAGGCCACATTTAGTTCTTGGAACTGTTTATATTAGACTGCAGAAACTTAATTATTCTAAAATTGGCAGAACTCACTTTGGTTACTTAATGCAAAATTGCTTAGTCATCTTTATACATAGTGTGGACAGCATTGTTTAAGTGTGAAAAATTGGGAAATGCAAATGTGCTCCAAAGAGATTTTAGGTCAGGTAGAAAAACAAGAAGGTGACATTTTTCTCAAGATGCTTAACAGGTGGTTGCCACATGTTTTAATTTGACAGGCTAGGTGACTGCTGAAGTCCTTGATTACAGTATTTTTCTGTTTTCTTTGTGGATTTTGTCAGAAGTAAAATGCTGCTGCTGTTGCTGCTGCTGCTGCTGCTTCTTAGATTGTATTCTAATCCTAGATTTTTCAAGGTCATGGTTTTCCAGCAAGAGTGTGAGGAACTCTAGCCTCAGCCATCAGAACAGCTTTCTTGTTCTCAGAAACAAACAAGGATGCCATTTCAAGCCTGTTGTCACAAAGATCCCCCTTTTTGTCTCTTTTGATTTGATTATGTATCTTACCATACTTGAACTATCTGCCTTTCAAATATAATACAGATTCATAGAGCTTCGGCAAGCAGTGGGTAGGCAAAATGAGTTTCTTTCTCGTATTTTCAAGTCTGAAGTGGCGCCGAAGGTCTCCAGTTTTTCCAGGAATGCCCATGGCCCCATACTCTTCCTGTGACCTGGGCTTGGGCTCCTGAGAGAGATGGTGAGAAAAGATAAAAGTCCTATAGCCAATGGGTAGTGACACGGCCTGGGAAGGGTAGGTTCCCAAGCAAACATCCAGAACAGGGCCTTCTGTTTCTAATTACTGAGCATGGTTAGGGAGCCAAATCAGGCAACACTTCTTTTGAGACTGATGGAAGCATTTAAATCAGCTCTGAATGTCAGTATTTTCTAATTATGATGGAGGAGTGGCAAGGAATCTCCAAAGGCCTGGGAAATTTGGGGTGTTTCAGATCAACCCTGATTCTTTCAGTTTCTTATTCATCATATGTCTGCTTTGTCCTTCTTTCTCTTTGAATGTCCCAGAACAAACATATTCCCCCCGTCAGTAATGCCTAATACCCTTCTTCCTGAAATCAGAATGTCTTTCTAGGACAAGGCTCTTTCCCACTAGAGCCGTGGTTGGCAAACAACGGCTCTCGAGCCACATGCGGCTTTTTGGCCCCTTGAGTGTGGCTCTTCCTAAGCCTTAGGAGTACCCTAATTAAGTTAATAACAATGTACCTACCTATATAGTTTAAGTTTAAAAAATTTGGCTCTCAAAAGAAATTTCAATCGTTGTACTGATATTTGGCTCTGTTGACTAATGAGTTTGCCGACTACTGCACTAGAGGAAAACAGCAATTCCAAATCACTACATAAAATGGAGCTCCATAATGAACCGCCACCGTCCCCAAGGTTACTAAGAGCTCAGATGGAGACGTGGCATTTTGATCATGTGTTAGCAGAGTTTGTCTGTTTACCGGTTAAGTCCATTGAATAAGGACTGCCCTGGAATCCATTTCCATTCGATAAATGTGAACCAATGCTGACTATCCTATCTACTAATAGACAAACATGGTAATTGACCATACCTTCGCTGCGCCTCCCATTGGCTAATCAGTGTGATATGCAAATTAACCGCCAACAAAGATGGTGGCTAATTTGCATACTGCAGGCAGGGTAGGACAGCGCCATCCCACCTGCCCTGCCGCCATCTGTGCCTGCTATCTGCGACCCAGGGCGGTGGGCATCCCGTGTGCAACCCGACCCGGGGCGGCCGGGCGGGGCAGCGAAGGCTTGAAGGCGGCTCCGGCTGGAGCGAAGGCCTGGGTCCCGGGTGCCGGAGGAAAACCGGTGCCAGCAGCCAGGGGAAGGGAAAGCCTATTGCACGAATCTTTTTGTGCAACAGGCCTCTAGTAAGATATAACAGTCAGATCTTTGAAGGATTACAATCTTCTAGGAAAGACAGCTATGTCCTTAGTAATTAAAATACAAGCCACAGACTAAGTATTGCAGCCGAAGTATAATGTGGGTATCAGGGCAAACTCATGTCACATAGTCTTAAGTCTATACTGTGAGCCATTCCTTACATGAAGAATAGTCCAGGAATCCCCAAACTAACAAACTGCTGAAACGACCACCTAAATGATTCATGTGAAAACAAAAAGGAAGCAGTCTAGGTGCTTTTCAATTTATTATTTGACTGCTGTGTAAATATATATGTTTAAATTATGTATCTATTATGTCCAAAGAACATAATGGATAATGTCTCTTGGTTTTGTTTCAAAGCTTTTCATCTTAGATTATAAAGTCCTAGAAGATTGTCTCTAACTTGCTTCATGATACCAGAGCACAATAAATGCATTTGATGACCATGATGAATAGATATTGAAAAAATTTCACTAGGGAGTAATTAGTCCCTGGTCAATAATAACATATCCTTCATGTGACAAAGTACCTTCAGGACATACCTTTGAATTGTTTCCAACAGTGTAAATGGATTTGCATTCGGCCATCTAAGCTCCCTCACCTTGCCATAATCTTGTATTAACAAGACAGCTGACTAAGGCTCTGGATCTTATTTTTAATCACTAATTGGAAGGGTTAGTTAAAAAACCAATCACAAAAAGCAGACTCATAGGTACTTACAGCTGAGTAGACCAGAAAGGCCCAAGGGTCATGCACAAGCATAATTGCTATTATGTAAAATATGACAATCCCTGTACCATGTTTATGATTGATAAAGACCTCTGGCCACTGATTTTTTGTTCCAAATAAACCACTCTTAGGCCTTACTATGCAACTTGAAGCGTGATCTCTCTTCAGACAGGCTCTGAACTTCTTTTGCATTTGCCAGACATTTCACTGTCTTAGTAGCCAGTGCCCAGTCACAGCGAGATTGACCCTCAACAGGAAAAGAGATAGGTTACTAATGATGGTATTAGATGATCACATCCATGCTGTGAGATGCTGACCTGTGCCACACCACACATTTTATTCCAGCTTTTCGAGGAGATTGTAAGGTCTTTGAAAACAGACCTTCATGCCTCTGAACTACATAACATTACTTCACACAGTACAATCAAGCCTTATAGCAGGACTATCCAACCGAACTCTTTGTAATGACATAAATGTTCTCTGTACTGTCTTCTATGGAAGCCACTACACACACATGACCATAGAGCACTTGAAATGGACTAACGAAGCTGAGGGACTGAACTTCTAATTTTATTTTATTTTAATTAATTTTAATTTAAATTGCTTCGTGTGACTAGAGGCTACTGATTGGACAGCACATCAATAGAATCTTAAAAATATCTTTCACTACAGTCCTAAACAGACGGTCATTTCACCTCTACCTATTTCCAGTAATAGGGGTTCACACTGTCTCAGCAGCCCTACCCATTGTCAGAGAATTCTGGTGGGGCCAGGACAACCAGCCTCACCACATCAGAACTAGCCTCTGTTATCAGGCATACCTTTAAAAGCACATTTATACCTTTTATTTATTTATTTTTAGCAAAGCTACGTGTGTGGTTTTTTCTCACACAGACACAGGTTGGGAAATCTCCATTTTTGCCTGAAGGTTTACCTCTATGCCTTTTGCTCTTCTCTAGGGTCCAAGAGAGCAGCAGTGGCCACATGTCTATTCTGATTTGGTATTAACCCGTGTCTTTCACTCTAATTCTCCTTGACTTTGCCAGGGAAAAGTATTTTTAACTCGTTAAAAGGGCACAGAAGGAACTGTGTTTCAAATTGTCATTTCTCCTCCCTCGTCTAGGAAAACCCTTCAGTTGATTTAGAGACCAGTCCAAATAGCGATCCTGGTTTTCCACCGATTGGCTGTAGTTAAGGAGCTGATGCCGAAGTTCTGTATGTCTTAGTCACCTTTCTTTAAATGGAGATATATCTATTTTTCTTACGTGGGAGGCCCAAACAATGATAGCCATGGTGTTTTGAATAATATAAAGTGCTCTGAATAAGGTTGTAGTATTTGTGATAAAATTTTAAGATGCAACTACAATTTCTAAATGTGTTGTCTTCCCAAGTGTTGAAGTCAGTATATATAAACACCATCATTTTACAAATCTAAAATGCCTGAAGTATTGCCTGCCCAGTGTTGCTCAGTGGTTGAGCATTAACCCATGAACCAGGAAGTTACGGTTTGATTCCTGGTAGGGGCACATGCCTGGATTGCAGGCTTGATGCCCAGTAGGGGGTGTACGGGAGGCAGCAGATCAATGATTCTCTCTCATCATTGATGTTTCTATCTCTCTCCCTCTTCCTTCCTCTTTTTGAAATCAATAAAAAACATATTACAAAATTAAAATGCCTGAAGTGTTCACTAAATAGGACAAACAAGGCACACAGACATTGGTTTTAGTAACATAAGTCTGTCAGTTCTGATGTTTTACAAATGGAAAATATAAATAGAGAAAAGGTAATGATAAAAGGCTGAGCAGGGAAAGAAAGAAGAAACAGGGCATCACCTTTTAGTTTTTAGTAGGGCTTTGTGTTCTAGATTCCACCGATTAGAGAAAAGAAACAACTGGAGAAGGCAGAGTTCCTCAGGTTGATCTCATTCACTCTTATTTCTGTGTTGCTGGACTTCACAGATGTGCCTTGGTGATTTCATGTATTTTTTTTAAAGTAGCACAGACTTTTGGAACAAGATGGTGAAGGTTGAGCTCAAGTTAAGTCCAAACTATATGTTAGAATCCATGTGTTTATTTGGTTTTTGAGTCCCAAATGAACCATTTGGTTCAGAAAAGAGCAAAGCAGGTTGATAAATTGAATTTTTTTTAAAGGACAAAAGTTCATTTTCTACAGTCAGAAAGAAAACACTGCCAGATTTACTGTGTAACTACTGCAAATGTGGGTTTATTCAACTTTGCGAGTCATATTTAATCTATTACCAAGGTCTTTAATTCTTTTTGTAAACACTGATCAATCAATAAAATACCGAGATGAATCAGCTTGAGTTACATTTTTTATACTCAGAATGATAAAATCTATAATAAAAGTCTAATGGTTCAAATCAGCTTTAATTCCTGAGTGCCTATCATGTTTCAATAGTGAAAAGATTTTTTTAAAGACTGAATCTATTCATAAATGGACTTAGGAACAAAGCATGTAGAAAGTAAAATATCAATAAAATATTTAAGTACCAGCTAGAGTAATTGAGGAGCTATGGCAAGGCACTATCTTATTAATTAACAAAATGAATGATAGATGTTCAAGGAGGGAGCTATCACTTCCAAGCTGGAGTCCTCAGAAAAGGCATCATGAAGGAAGTGAATCTGAGCCAAAAATTCATGAACAGTGAAGACAATAGGGAGCCCATTCCCGTGGCTGGAATAGTATCTATAATAATAAAAGGGTAATATGCTAATTAGACCAGACATCCTTCCTGACAAAGCCAGGGCCGGAGGGAAGCCAGTCCAAGTCCTGAGTGCCTGCTGGCGGCTGGAGGAGGGAAGCCTGGGTCCCGGGTGTCGGAGGGAAGCTGGTGCTGGCAGCTGGGGGAAGGAAGACCTACTCTTGCATGAATTTTCATGCATCAGGCCTCTAGTTAATAATGAAAGCACAGAGGTGAAAAATTATATGACACATTTGAGAGGCAATAAAATACTTTTACCTGGAATGCCATGGGATGATCTGCTTGAAAGAAGGTTAATGCTTTCTAAATCAGCAAATTAGAAAAGACTGCACTTAGATATCAAAGCATTTAGGCCTGAAAAGGAAGAAACATGGACATGCCCTGTTTGATGCAACCATCTTTGCTGGATTAGAGAGTAGGTATAGACCCATGCTATTACATGGGGTCGAATGAAACCTTGGGCATCATCTGGTCCAATCATCTCATTTTCCAGAGAAGAAAAGCTTAAAGAGGGTCAGTAGGTCTCCTAACTCTGAGTCCAGGTCATTGATTGCCAGGGATTTGTAGAGGAGGACAATGGAAGTATTTGGGGTGAGTGAAGATAATTTGAAGAGCAGAGGTTGGGGAATCTGATGGAGTATGTTACACCCAGAAATTACTCAGTATGTGTAGTATGAAAAGAAGCATCACTGAGTTACAGTGATGACCCAACTAAAACTAGCTCAGACCTTTAGGAGAGACAAAACATGGTCCCTGAATTTCCTTCCCAAGCCCCCAAATCTCATGAACAAAACACAAAAAGCCAGTGATGGGTGTGGCCCAAGGTGGGAGATGTGTCTGATAGGCCTGGTAGAAGCTTAAAGAAGCAAGAAAGTCTGAACTATAAGTTCCAGATAGGCAGGGACCTTTTCAGTCTTGTTCACTGTTGAATCCCCAGTGTCTAGAGCAGAACCCAGTACATCATAAATGTTCAGTAAATAGTCATTGAATATTGAAGGTATAAATATTGTCGTGAGGTTTCATTGAGGTAGTTGGACCATGCAATTTATAGTAGACACAGTACAATGAATAGTCAGAAAGGATCTGTCTAATAATGGTTAGGAGTGTTGAAAGACTAGAGTTCCTTGCAATAACAGAGAAATTGTTATGTTGTGAATGAGGGTATAGTGGGTCAGAGGAGAAAGGCATGTATTGAGGAAGGTGCAATCCAAGAGAAAAAACTCTTAACATCTCAAAAAAAAGTATGCAAGGATGCTCTCCAGGATATGGCCATCCTAATCTATGAATCTTACAAAAAAGTAACAATGGGGGCGGGCAATGGGGGGTAAGGACACATATGTAATACCTTAATCAATAAAGAAAAAAGAAGTAACAATAAAATTATAAGGGCTTAATACATATCTGCAAGGTTTAATTTAATTAATGCTTCTGAGACATGATAATTTTATGATTTCCATATGGGTTTGGAATTAAAGAGGCATGGGTAATTTTAAAGATCACTTCATACCCGAATTTATATGATTGAATGAATTAATCCAGAGATCACTGGCAATAATATTCTCAGGAATTCCCTGTAGCGCTCTTACTTATTCCTTGAAAGGAAAAACAATTCCCAAAAGGAATAGTGGCTTAGTCCAAGAATATTATCATGGTTAAGAGCACATACTGTAAAATAGGGATTATAATAGCTACCTCACAGGTTTATTATATAGATAAAATAAGATTACATATTTTAAAATGTCTCAGCAAGCTATCAAGCCACAAAAAAAAAAAAAGGAGGAAACGTAAATGCATATTGCTGAGTGAAAAAAAAAACAGTCTGAAACGGCTACATGCTGTATGATTCCAACTATCAGTATATGCCATTCTGGAAAAGGCAAAGATATAGAAACAATGACAAGATCAATGGTTGCCACAGGTTGGGGTGGGGGAGGAAGGGAAGGATGAATAAATGGAGGGGCTATCCCAGTCATATGGGATTAGAGCCCATACCTCATCTTAACTTGACTACATGTGCAAAGACTCTATTTCCAAATAAGGTCACATTTGGAGATACTGGGAGTCAGGATTTCTACCCTAACTGGGAGTACACAATTCAATGCAAGTATGGAAGAAATTGTAGGCAGAGGTGACGGAAAGGGAATATACGGGAACTTGGTACTTTTTGTTCATATTTTTTAAAGCCTAAATCTACTCTAAGAAATAAAATTAATTGATTTAAATAGAAGTTTTTAAAAAGTCCCAGCACATAGTACATGTTCAATAAATGTTAGTTATTTTAGAACTCAATTAACTTATTCAAAGTCCCTGTGACTACAGGTTTTATTCTTGATGTATTTCAAGACCAATATTGGTACTGTCCCCAAAGACTTTTCCCCCACCCACTCACCATTCAGTTTACGATAATTTGAGGGTAGATAAGACTTAGTTTTCACCACATGATTCTCCCCCTAATAACTGAGTACTTACAGTGTCATTACCAAAAGGAAGGACAGCGTGTTTAAGTGATTTGAAAACTGTAACACTGACTTAATAACTAGAGGCCCGGTGCATGAAATTCATGCACAGGGGGGGCAGGGGGGTCCCTCAGTCCAGCCTGCACCCTCTCCAATCGGACATCCCTCTCACAATCTGGGACCACTGGCTCCGAACCGCTCACCTGCCTGCCTGTCTGATCGTTCCTAACCACTCTGCCTGCCTGCCTGATTGCCCCTAACCCTTCTGCCTGCCTACCTGATCGCCCCTAATCTCCCTGTCTGCCTGCCTGATCACCCCCAACTGCTCTCCCTTGCCTGCCTGGTTGCCCCTAACTGCTCTCCCCTGCTGGCCTGATTGCCCCTAACTGCCTCTGCCTGCCTGATCACCCTAACTGCCCTCCTTTGCCGGCCTGATCTCACCCCCAACTGCCCTCACCTGCTGGCCTGATCTCACCCCCAACTGCCCTTCCCTGCTGGCCTGATCTCACCCCCAACTGCCCTCCCCTGCTGGCCTGATTGCCCCTAACCCCCTGCCGGCCTGATCTCGCTCCCAACTGCCCTTCCCTGCCAGCCCGATCCCCTCTAACTGCCTCTGTCTTGGCCCCCACCACCATGGTTTTGTCCGGAAGGAAGTCGGACGTCTGGAAGATGGGTCAGTTGACCCCGGTCTAATTAGCATATTACCCTTTTATTAGTATAGATACATTATATAGGATAGGATTGCTTAAATGGGGGGGGGGCCTTTTTCAGCAGGAGGAGATGCTCTTTGCAGACAAAAATACATAATCTCTATATCTGGACTGATAGCCAGCCATATGCACTATACTGCCAAACCAGTTATTAAAAAATTGAACCACTTTCTTACACCTTACACCAAACAGCTGTTGCCCTTAAAACCCCTCCTCAGCCCCCACCTTAGGTCCTGCCTTTGCAGTTCACCCAGATTAGGTTCTGATTGGTCAGTTTCTATGCCAGTCAGCATCAAAAGCTCCGCCTCCTAGGCAGCCATTGACTCTTCTGGGAATTCCAGCTGTCTCTCTCTCTCTCTCTCTCTCTCTCTCTCTCTCTCTCTCTCTCGGACCTATCTCCGGGCCTGATCTACAGTCTCCTCAATGGCTGTGGATCAGGCCCTGCCTTTCTCTCCAGGCCTATCTCTGGGCCTGATCCATAGCCTCCGCAGCAGCTGCTGATCAGGACCTGCCTCTCTCTCCAGGCCTATATTCAGGCCTGATCCCCGTCCCGCCCCACCCACCCGCCTGCCGCCAGCCTTGCTGTGATAGGAGCCCGTGGACCGCAGGGGAAGGACTGAGAGGTGCTCCATGCACTTCCTGGTGACCTGTCATCCATCTGGTCATTTAGGTCGTGACAGCCCTAGGCTATTATTAGTATAGATTATGGCAGCCTGGGTGTGCCCTGGTTGTTGTTGTTGTTAATCCTCACCTGAGGATATTTTTCCATTGCTTTTTAGAGAGAGTGGAAGGGAGTGGGAGAGACAGGGAGAGAAAAACATTGCTGTGAGAGAGACATGTCAATTGGTTGCCTCCCACACATGCCCTTGACTAGAATTGAATCTAGGATCCTTCAGTCCACAGGCCAAAGTTCTATCCACTGAGCAAAAATGGCCAGGGCTGGTGTGCCCTGTTTTAAGAGAATCCCATATTTGAGAACCCATAATGAAAAGACAGATATATCAATAGGTAATGGTTCATTTGCCTTTGTAAAGTGCTTTTTCCCCTTTACAAAAGAAGTCGCATCAGAATTCTTTCAGTAGCATGACTACAATCCCCCCAGCACAAAAATCTAGCTTTTCATAAAACTTTTCAAGAACCCATCTGTCCCATTCATTGGCATGTCTCTTTCAGGCTGCTCCTGTCCATTCGTGACACTCAGGAGCGCCACAGTTTAAAGAATCTCTCTGCCTTGACATTTTATCACTTCATTGGTTGAGAATCTGTTTCCTAATCAATGTTGCTGGAAGGAATTCGGCCTTGACTGGGGTTGGGGGAGGAAATGAGAGATTACTAGCTGGGGACATGGAAGCTACTGCTCTCAGAAGAGGGAGGGGTGGGGAAGTCACTCACAATTCTACCCAGACGTGGCTCACCTCATATAAGAACATGCCAGCAAAGTTCAGAAGTTCTGCGATATAGGGTGTGAGGATTAAGAAAGATCTTCAACTCCATGCTGGTGTGAGACCAACCAAGAACCATTTTCACCTGCGCATGCACACGCACACACACATACACACACACACACACACACACACGTACACACACACACACACACACGTACACACACTCCAATGGAGAGTCACATCACATGGTACCCAGATGTGCTGTCTCCTCTCCCTCAGATAGACTCACCACATGTCTACAAAGGGTAACACAGAAAGGCACTTGTCTATGTAGACTGACTCTCTCCTTCTCTCTCTCTCTCTCTCTCTCTCTCTCTCTCTCTCTCTCTTTCTCTCCCTACCCCTGAAGTGCCCCACATATATAATCAGCAGCATTTAAATGAGTAAATAATTAGATAGGAATAGAATTTTTCTCTGATTGGAAAAGAAAAATGATACTTAAGTAAGTAATGAAAGGTGAGGAGTGGGAAGAAAAGGATGGGGAGGAGAAAGAGAATTTGTGCGAGTAGAAAGCCAGGGAGCTGCCCAGCCGAAGTGCCCACAGGAGGTTGGTCAGTCTCCCTCCCCTTGGAGTCCTCCAAGACGCCACCCGTGCCTCTTCCTGGCTCGGACTCCTTCTTCCCCTGCCCATTAGCACCTCCCCTGGAGGTACCGGCAGAGAAGCGGAACCCCTGTGGCTCCCAAAGGGCTGGCCGACTGCTTAGCTCAGATAGGGAGGAGCGGAGGCTCAGAGGATGCTCTTCAAGCTACTTGGATAAATTAAGAAAAGTTAAATTGTTTGCCTCCAGACAGGCCTCTTTCCCCATTTCTGTTTGCTGTTGCTATAGTTATTGAGAAGTGGCTTGTAGACAACAAAAGGCTTTATTGAAGAGAGGAAAGAGCAGCATTGACTCTCACTGCACTGCGCCCAGAACAGGAGCCCATCCCAGGGACCCGCAACTCACTTTTTTTTTTTTTTCATTCTGATTCCTATGATGAGACCAGGCTGGAAAATGTAGAGAAGTTTCTTTATGGTTAACGAAATAATTTTTTTTTTATAAAAAGGAAAATTGATCCTTTCCTCCACATCAAGCAACATTTTAGAAATGTACCTTCGGTAGGAGTAAGATAGAAAAACACCTTCCAATGTAAAAGCCCCAAATAAACACCAGAATTCAAATTTCCAAAAGATTTATAAGCAGTATAAGTAATACCCTGGGGGAGGAGAAAAGGGAAACATCCAAACATTGGATCGTTTTGTTTTTGTTGGCTGAGGTTTTGTTTTTGTTTGCGTGGGGTTTTTGAAGGGGGTGGGGGTGGGGAGAGGAATGCTTGAAAAGAAAGAAGAAAGCCTGACAATTTATTTAAGAAGGGCACCAACTTGGCTTCAAAATCTAAGTTTTGCTCCCTCCAACCAAGTTGCACTCGGGGATGGCTCTAGGCTGTGCGAGGCTCCTTATTTTCCTGCGCAGAGCAAATGGCTCGTCTCATGTGCACAGAAAGGCTGGAAAATATTTTTTGTGATCTGAGTGCTGCAGAGAGTCTAGGATTCCAGAGGAAGTGGAGGCCTCCCGCTCCACACAGGAAACAATCTTCAAGCAGGCCTTAAATGCCAGATTCCAGGCCGAGTTTAACTAACCACTGACAGCTCTGTAAACAAAGCAAGGACAAAAAGAGCCCGCTTCCCCTTTTCTGGTAGTCATTTTGGGTTCGGGGGCTGCAGGGGAATTCTGGAATACTTGACTCCATGGCACCGAAGCGCAGGGGAAGCGGGCTCCGCAGCTGAAGAGCTGGAAAGGGAGGATCTTTCTGGGATTAAAACCATCACAGAGGAGGTAGGAGAGGATAAAACCGTGCGTTACCAGGAGCCGGGACTTTTAAGCTCTGGAAACAGCTTGATCCTAACGTAACCGCTTTTAAAAAATGCTGCTGCGTTATGTTTATTCGTGGTATTATTGCTGCGGTCTTTATCATCATTCTGATGCTAATATTCTTTTAGGATATGCAAATTACGCCTGGGTAGACGTATGATTTTATTTGTCTTTTATTTTTCTCTTAGTTCCTACATGTTCCCTTTCTTGCCACTTTTCTGTTTTCCCTCTAACTTTCTTTTCCTCTTTGTTCACTCTTTCATAACTTTTGTCTGTGTGTGGCTCAGCAAGTCACAAAGAACAAAACCTTTCAGTACTGCTTAAGTGGTCCCATCAATATTTCTAGTCTTCAAAACGTCTCTGACTCCTGAGGTCTTTTTTTTTTTTTTTTTTTAACTGTAATCCTGGAATCTTACTTATTTGCCTCAAATAGTTTCATGAATGAGACTGAATTTAACACAGAAAGGACTCAGCTCGGGAGTCAGAAATTGATCCGTGGCTACAGGATCCATCTTCTAAGGTGTTTTTCTTAAGAGTAAAGAAAAAATGAGGGAATGAAAAAACAGTGGAGGTGGCTAAAGCAATTCATGGGAGATAATAACTCCGACTCATCGATGATATTGATTCTGCCTCCTCCTCTGTAGATCCAGACATCATCTGGTCTCCCTAAACCTGAAACCACACCATGGATGATTTTGAACGTCGCAGGGAACTGAGGAGGCAAAAGCGGGAAGAGATGCGCCTGGAAGCAGAAAGGTAAGGATCTAGGTTAAAAAATATTTTTGTATTGTGTTATTGCCAATGTTGGTTTCAGGCCTCACAGATCATCACGCTGAAGGGCCAAGTGTGTGGCACACTAGAATGCTTGCAGCAGTAGTTATGGAAAGTTTTCCCGTTAGTCCTCCAAATTCTGCCTTAAAAAACAAACAAACATCAAGAAAAAGAGAGACTGGAGAAGAACCAAATAGTTGCATTTACTCAGTGCCTTTCAGAGTGGAATTTTTAAATGACAAAGGCAATGTGTGGAGAAAAGTTTCAGAAGCAGGTATACTGTTAAAATGACATAAAAATGACAAATATTGAATATTGAAAGCATTCAGGAAATGGGAGTCCTTGGTTTAAAAAAGTAAAGGCAGTAAATAGCAGCTGGATCTTGTGGCACATTTTTATTCTTATTAGAAAAGCATGTAAATGCAGGAAACTGTGTATTATGGGTTCGTAGCCGGTGGGTATGTTACTGTGCAGATTTTGAGTCTAGTTGGAAGCTGCTACCTTGTGTGAGGCCTCTGTTGTGATGACTTTAAGGGCAGGTTGGGGAAATGAAACAATGCCATGTGAAGCACGGAATATAAATGCATATTTTAAATTTTTGACCTCAGAGCTAAGGACAGTGGCATTAAAAGTGGCTTAAACCAGAGGGTCTTTAGAGAAAGCGGAGTTGGCATTCGCAGGAAGAAAAATGTTAAACAATGATCTTAAAATCAAATCAATGTTGCCTCACAGTAATTCCAGTGCACAAATGAAAAGGTGGTAATAAGGTGATCCCTTAGGGATTCTGCAGGAGAAAACTGGAGCTTACACCTATAACAAAAAGTTTTGGGGTCCATAGGCTCTACTTATTTGTCTGGAGAATGCAAAAGAAGAAGGTGAAATTACTGCCTTTGATTAACTTGGTCAGAGTAGGCTGCCGTTCATGAAATGTTTATGCACATGCATGCATGGTACTTATGCACATACATGCATGGTACCTGGGCTCTGTGGGTTCAAATCCCAGCTCTGCCACTTCTGAGCTGTGTGAGCATGAATGCCTTATTTGTGTGCTTGTGAAGATTGTGGAACTTCATAAATGACCTAGCTCAGTCCCTGGCACATAGGAGGCTTCTCAGTCCCTGGCACATAGGAGGCTTCTATAAATGGTAGTTATTATTCTTTTTTAACCAGTAGCACTAGCTAAATACGTAAGAAACAAAATATCAGTATAGCCAGAACTAAACATGAGCTCCAGGAGAAGGAAAAGCAGTCCTCATCCTGTGATGAAACTAGCCAGGCAGCGCTCCTGGAAAGTGGTAAGCCATGGAGAAAGCCACGATGGAGACAGAGTGAGAAGGGAGCCATGTAGGTGAGGGAATCACACCAGCAAAAGCCCAGAGGTGGAACTAAGACTCCTGGTGCAAGAAATCGTTGAGTACTTGGGGAAGAGTAAGTGGTACTTGCACCTATTGGATGTTTCTATTTCACACAAAGAGCAATAGACAGACTCGGCAGGGGAGCGGTGTGTGATGAAATGTTAGAAAACGTTATCTACAATGGACTAGAGTATGGCGATACCAGCACTGAAGAGCTAGTATTAAACATACAGTAATGAGAGTCTGACTCAGGGCAGCAAATATGAAAACAAAGATCGAATATGATAGTCTTTATAGCAGGAGAATTAGCTAACCAATCAGGAGAGGGAGAAACTCAAAGACAATTCCAAGGAATATAAGTCTGAGGAGCTGGAAAGGTCTCTGCATTGTCCCAGTTGGGAAACTGGGATGGGTTCCATTCTTCGATAAGTATGGGAGGGAGTGTTTAATTTCCTCTAGAAACTACATACAAGTGGGGATTTCCTACAGGCCTTTGGCGATAGAAAGTTTCAATGTTTGTTCAGAAAAGGAGAGAGATTACCATCTATCTATATAAAAGCCTAAGCAACCATCACAACCGAAACAACTGAACAGATGACCAAACAGGGTGCGTGGGGTGACCAGGCCAGCAGGGGGGTTAGTGAGGGACAACCAAACAACTGAGCAGCAGGCTGAGTGGGCAACCAGGCTGGCGGCGGG
>NW_005871094.1:2512089-2585822 GCF_000147115.1 Myotis lucifugus | reverse complement strand
TCAGGCAGGCAGCAGGTGAGCAGTAGAGCCAGCGGTCCTGGATTGTGAGAGGGATGTCCGACTGCCGGTTTAGGCCCGATCCCCAGGAGTCGGGCATCCCCTAAGGGTTCCTGGATTGGAGAGGGTGCAGGCTGGGCTGAGGGGACCCCCCCCCCCTGCACGGATTTCATGCACCAGGCCTCTAGTTAGAGAAATAAGTTTGGGCACACTTAGTATGCCAGTAGTAGTACAAAAGCTGAAGGTGGATGGCAGTGATGCTGATGAGAAAACAAGTGTAGAGAGAGCAAGAGGCTATAAAGACATAATGGAAGCCATCCAAGAAGACCCAACAAAATCAATGAAGTAGGGAGAACCAGGGAGAGTGTGGGGGCGCCAGTTTTGAGTGGACATTGAAGCCATGTAGGCAGCATCCAGACCCAGTGGAGCACACCTCTTATTCTCTCCAACAAGGTGGTATTTGGCCTCTGGTTCTCCTGCAAGTCCACAAAATATCTTTACCCAACCAAGATTTATTAAGCACCAACCAAGTTTCAGTGTCTGTGTTAGGGACGGGGAAAATAATGGTGAGGTATAAATAGATATGGTTTCTGCCCTTATGTCCCTCATGGTAAGCTAGGAAACCAAAGCACAGCAGGGTCAGAAATCAGGCCAGGCCAGAATGGGGGTGAGAGGGGCTCAGGAATGAGGGCAGGAAATTGGGCATCAGGCTAGATCAGTGTCATCAGTTTCTTTGCTTCGTATGTGAATAAGGAGACAGGGAATCCATGTGAGAGGAATGTTAGAACTAACTTGCTGTGGTTAGAGCCATACTGTGATTAGAGTGAATAAGCCAGGGCTCTTTAGAACTAGCAGTTTGCCTAAGAATTTTCCACACAGCTGCATAGTTCATTCCTTCCAGTTTTTTTGTTTTATGTGGAAGGATATGTCTTCCTGTCTTTCTTTAATGTCAATCTTAAAAGGAATGTACTCGGGGAATCTTAGGTAGGTAGGTACCCTTAATAACCTAAAATAAATTTATACAAATGTATCCTAACCTTGTTTAACTGTCTATATTAATTCTTTGGGGTATTATATTCCATCTGATTTCTTTTCTTTCTTTTTTTAGAGAAGTACTTAAGTAAGTTCTTATATTGGTACTAAGTTTATTATTTCATGTTTCAAGGTGAACCTTCTCATTCTAATATACTGGGTTCTGGTATGTAAGCCCATGTTTACCTTTTGGGATTTTGTAAAATCTGATCATTTATGGGAATAGTGAAGGTCAGGCTTTGTGGTCCAGCCAACTTTGAGGGGAAAGTTGAGGGTGTGTACAGGAAACAGATGGCCAGAACCAGAAGTCAAGGGCTGCCTAAAATCGTGGTTTTGATCTGAAGATAAAGGGCATGTAAGACCTTGGGCAAGTCCCTTTTCCTTTAACGTTAGACTTTGGCTTTCTCCTCTGTAGTGGGAGTCGGCGTTTTCTTTGGGGGATTGGTGGTGATTTTTACTTTCCTTTTACTTTTGGTATTACCTAAGTTTCTTTTACAATGATCATATATTACTCAAGTTAAAAACAAAACAATAAGGCAATTTTATATTTTGGAAAATGTGATTCTATGGTCCTACACATTGTGCTTAAGAAAACTTAACTTTCCTTTGGATTTAGGGAAATTAAGAAAGAACTCAACCCCAATCTGGAGTGGTGGTGGCGTAAATTAGCAGAAGTAGAGTGGCCCCAAGGCTCGGAGATGCAGGTTCATTTATTCACACACTCATTCAACAAATTTTTATTGGGCATCTACTCAGCTCCAAGTTCTATTTTGAGCACTGAGGACAGAGCAACAGAATGACAGAATTGGGAAGAGTGTGCATAATGCTTTTCAGCCTTTATAAAACCAAGTGGTGATCAAGAAACTACATTTTTATATCTTCAAATATAATATGGTCCTGGCCAGTGTGGCTCAGTTGGTTGAGTGTCATCCTATATATTGAGAGGTTGCATGTTCCATTCCCAGTTAGGGCACATACCTGAGTTGTGGGCTTGATCTCCTGTAGGGGGTGTGCAGGAGGTGGTGATGGATGTTCCTCTCTCCCCCTCACCCTTCCTCTAAAATCAACAAAAACAGATATATGTGCTGTACCCCTGTAGACTGTGTGGGGGAAGAGGGGCTGTGATTTTCCATCTGTCACCCACAAAGGCTTTCCAAATAAAAATGCCCTATTATTTTAATTAGTTGTTATTGAGTTTGACTAGCAGGTGCAGTTCTACTTTGCAATGATAAATAATTTAAAACTTGTACTCTCACCAGATGTTATAACCACAGATTAAAATAAGCCAGACTCTCATATATGTTATTCCTCAGAAACAGATCTTCATGCCATGCTGGCTTTCACGTGCTTGGCAATTACTCACCGCATCATGGCTGCCCTAAAACTGGTGCACACACACCTCATTCTGAGGGTTACAGTCCAGTCCATTTCAAGTCATCCAGCTCTCCATAATCTAGACTGCAAACCTAGTTAATAAAACCATCTTCCCTTCTTTGTCCTGAGCCTTAGCCTGTGCATCTTTTTGCTATTCGTCTTTTCCTGTCCTTCATTTGGCTCTCCCACTGAGTCCTTCAGATGAGGTCTTTAGAATGGTAGAAGGTACTTCATTCGGTCATCAAAAATATATATGTGAATACCTACAAAGTACAAGATACTGTACTGACCCATAATAATGAGTGGACAGTCCAGGCAATGTCCCAGTAGTCACCGAGCTCATATTCTAGGTGGATCAGAACTTTGGAGCAATGATTTTCAATCTTTTTAATCTCATGGCACACATTAACTAATTGCTAAAATTCTGTGGCACACCAAAAAATATATATTTTTTGCCGATCTGACCCAAAAAAAGGTATTGTTGTGTTAGCTGTTGTCATTTTTTATTAATAGACTATCTAAGGGAAAAGAATTTAGTACCCCTGCCTAAGTAGTCAGGTATTACATTTTTAAAAAATTCTTGTGGCACACCAGTTGGAAATCACTGCTTTAGAGCAATCTTTACCAAAAGAGATAGAAAAAAATTGGCAAAAAGACGCTATTTGTACACATCACAAATTGAACTATATCTTTTCATCAGTTACGTATTTGAAGATACAAAGAACTAACTAGTTTTGCTGTTTATTATTCTGCACCTATCTCATGGGAAGAAAAAATTAATAGGTATATTCTGCTTCTCTTTCTGTTACTGTGTTTTATCTAAATCCCTCTCCGCCTTTGTCTCTGTATTTCTCAGTGCGTCTTAATGTATGTTGCTCTGGTCCATGTGCGTCTTCAACACTTATTGGCTTGTTTTCATATGTCCTCCCATCCATACATCTAATCTGTCTGCTCTGGATTATGTAGGCACCTGTTTTTGTATCCTCAAGGGATACTTTTGGTAGGGGAAGGAGGAACAATTTCAAAGGGCTCAAATTCACCTCTCTTCATAGGCAACAAGTACAAAAGCATGCTAGGCCTTTTATGTGTATGTGCAAAGATGAACTGATCACAGCACCAACAATAGGTATGTCTGAATAGAACATATATGTTCTATATCATTGAAGGAACACAAAGAATCATAATGGTGGGAAGTAGTAAAAAGCTTGCCATTAAGAGCATGGACTGTTGCATTAGGCAGCTGTGCTCTCATATACCAGGTCTGCCATTTTCCTCATCTATAAAATGGGGAAAAATAATAGTACCCATCTCATAGGAGTTGTGTGAGAATAAAAAGAGATAATACGTGAAAGTAGTAACAATGCTAATCATCTAGTGTTTATTAGATAATTATTATATGTAATATATATTATATTATATATTATATATTATATAATATAGTATATAATTATTATTGCATTATTACTGTTATTATTTATTTACTAGAGGCCCGGTGCACAAAATTCGTGCATGGGTAGGGTCCCTAGGCCTGGCCGGCGATCAGGGCCAATCTGTGGGGCGACCAGTGGTGCGATTGGGGGGCACCACTGGCACCTGCCTTGGCTGGCCTGGTGCAGCCCGCTCGCCAGCCCCGCCCCCTGCTGCTGCTGCCACCGGTAGGAGTCTGTGGGCTGGGGGCAGCTCCTGCATTGAGCATCTGCCCCCTGGTGGTCAGTGCATGTCATAGTGACTGGTTGTTCTGCCATTCAGCCAATTTGCATATTAGGGTTTTATTATATAGGATTCAATAACTATCACTGTTAGTTATTACTATGACCTATTTTAATTCCCTGCAACACACAAAGAATTAAAGATATATTTTTCTATTTACCATAAAACAAAACAAAACGTGAAAGTTTTCACCCTGGCTGGTTGCTAAGTGGTTAGAGCGTCGGCCCTCTGACCAAGGGGTCGTGGGTTAGATGCCTGGTCAAGGGCACATACCTCTGTTGCAGGTTTGATCCCTGGCCCTGGTCAGAACACACACAGGAGGCAGCCAATAGATGTGTCTCTCTCACATTGATGTTTCTCTCTCTCTCCCCCCTTCCTAGTTCCCTTTCACTCTCTAATGGTCAATGGAAAAAATAGCCTCCTGTGAGGATTAAAAAACAAAGAACAAAAACAAAACATGAAGCTTTTCTTTCTGTACTTATCAGAGATACAAGAGTTTAAGAAGATGGAGAGCAGGAATTTGCTATTGAGTGACGTTTTGAGTGAGTGTGACTGGTAACCAGTCTGAGGAAGGACTGCATTGCCTCAGCTAGAAGAGTTCACACCATTTCAAGTTGAGCCCTTCTTTTACATTTGGCCAAAGAGATGTTTGAGCTCTGGCGTGTCTGCCGGGAACCTGCAGTGCCGTTTTATCCATGAAGAGATCTGGACTCACACATGCTGCTGCTCCCAGTGCTGGGTTTGCTTTCACAACAAGCAGCTCTCTCACTTTTCAAGACGTGAACTCATTACATTCCCAGCTCCTGCTCTCCACACCCCATGTGAGTTCCTCTTTCTGATCAGAAGAAAGGGCTCTATTGTAGAATTGGGTTATCAGAGTCAGAGGCTCACAGACATAAATCAAGGGAATGAAAACACTCTCGCTGTTGTCACCGTTCATACGTTTTTATGGGCCTCTGAAATACTGATGGTTAGACATGCAAAAGTAAACATTTATACTACACTGGAAAAACAACAACAATTTTCAACAATCCATTGGGTCTAAGTTGTCCTTTCCCAGAATGCTATCACCAAAATCTTTTACATGATTTAATAGCATGGCCAATCAATGACTATGCAGCATGCATGCACACACCAAAACATTTTAGTCACAATGCTTAGCACTGTGACCTTGAAACTGTAAGTCAGAATCTTTTCACATGCAATGTTTTGTTATTCTGTAATCAGAAAATTATTTTCCATTAGGAAGTTAATAACATATTCCTTTAAAACTGTCTGAATTATTAGAGTAGCTAAATTTGTCCAAAACTTCCCGTCAGACCAGTTTTCACTGACCTAACAACTCCTCTGGTCCTAAAAGCACCCACTTTATGGTGATCAGCGGAGCACCAGGAGTCCAGGACCCACCCAAGGTGACATTCATTTAATAAAAATTGAAAATCTAGATTAAGTACCTCTCATGCTGGCCCATAGCTTCATTCCTAGCTGGAAAAAATGTGGCATGCCTATGGATTAATACACTTACAGTTTAAAGCAGCAGTGAATTTTTTTTTACAGTCTGTATGTGTGACACTTATAATTATCAATCTTCCGTCACCTAAGGAAAGGCAGGATGATGTGTCGTGTGTGGATGACGCAGTCTAACAGACCTGGGTTCGAATCCTGAATTTGGCAACCTACTAGTTGGGTGACCTTGTGTCAAATTACTGAAACATCTCTTGCTTCTATTTCTTTATGTATAACAATGCAAATAATTATTCTGCCCCACAAAGTCATTGTAAAGGTTAAGATAGTTAACCCACACAGAGAAATTAACCCAATGCCTGGCACGTAGTACATGCTCAACAAATGTTTAATGATGTTATTCAAACCACATTTGGTACAAAATAATATTTTACAGATTTTGAATTTGTATTCATTTGTCTTCAGTCATTATAATTTGCTGCACCCTCACTACAAAGCTTCTTTCCTACATCGATCTTGATACATACTAAGATGTTTCTATTAAGGTTGGGAAAGAATTCAATCTTTTGGTCACATCGAAGTGGACCACACAAATATAATTGGCATATGAGGATCTTAAAATCACATATTGTAACCATATGGTTAATTTCTAATTCATCAATGATACATCATTTACTTTAAGTATAGTATATAAACATAAATCAAAATTTCACCTGAAGAGTGCAGTTCAGCAAAAATAGTTAGTTCTTAAGTGGAAAAAAGAATCAGACAGATTTTTCATCTAGTGTTGGACAGTAAAGGAACCATTATTTGTTTGGCATCACCCAAGTGCTGGGAGAGGTGATGCACTTTATATCATTTAATTGTCAAAACAACCCTATGACTTTATCTCCTCAGGCTCCTCTAACAGAATAGCATAGACCAAGTGACTTATAAATAACAGAAATGTATTCCTCATGGTTCTGGAGGCTGGGAAGTCCAAGTCCAAGGTGCTGACAGATTCCGTGTCTGGTGAGGGTCCACTCACTGGTGCATAGACAGCTATCTTTTCACAGTGTCCTTTCTTGGCCGAGACGCAAGGGAGCGCTCTGGAGTCGCTTTTATAAGGGCACTTATTCCGCCTACTCACCTCCCAAAAGGTCATCACATTGGGGGTCTGGTTTTAACATATGAACTTGGGGGACACAAACATGACACAGTAGACATGGCTATTTTTAGCCCTATTTTACAGTTGAGGAATCTACAGGTCTGAAAGATTAATTAACATATCTACCTTCGTATCACTAGGGAGTGCAATCTGGTTTGCCTATCCCAAATCTCAAAACCTTTCCGCTATAATAAATTGATCCACAGAATTTTTCCGTGGTTGTCTTGGTTGAAGGTTCCAAGTAACTCCCTAAGATGGGGGAAAAAATCATTTAAAGCAATTTTGTGGCCACAGACTAAATGAAGCTATTGGGCCTAATTGCACTGTTCTCTGTGCTCATTCAGGTAAATTGCTTGCATGTGTAGACACAGTCATTGTTTTGTCTACCCTCAAAAAATCCCCCATGATATTCCCATTTCACAGAAAAACAAAAACAGAGAGGACCAAGTTTTCCCCCTCAAGTCGAAGAAGGCTGTTGGCATCACTGTTCCTGGCTTTCCTCTGGATTTCTCTCAGCGAGACTGGATTTGCCATTAGGACAGGGACTTAGTCACATCATCACTCAGAAAGGCTTAAGGCTGTCAGTGACCTGATAGACAATCTTCTGCCGTGGAAGGCTGCTTTTTCATTTTGGGACCACACACTACTTTGAGTCTCTGATGAAAGCCATAGACTCTCCTCCAAGAAACACGCACACACGCACCCACAAAACTTGGCACTTATTTTCAGTGGTGTCATGGACCTCCATCCACAGACCTTCTGGGGGCCATGAACTCTGGGCCAAAAATCCTTGATCTAATGAATTTTAAACGCTTCATTTTACATATGAAGAAACTTAAGTCTAGGGATGATGACCTGTTCAAGATAAGCAGAGGCAGCTAAGCTGAGGCAGAGCCTGCCTGCACAGAGCAGACCCTGAATGAATGGATCTGTCTGGGGGGGGGAAAAATGCCATGGCTTTGATTAGGAAAATAGAGCATGTTTTTAGGATAAATAGTGCATACTACAGTGTATTACATGTAGAATTTTTTTATTTAAAAAGTTTATGGATATTTCTAAATAAAAGGAGGTTAGTTCCGATTACTTCATGGTGAATAAAATGAAAAGCAAAGAAAAGTAAGTGGCTAGGCAGAGTGAAAACAGTTAACTGGTAGGAAACTGGGAATTAGACTTTGCCATCTGAGTCAAGAAGGGGAAAAAAACTGTGATCATTTTGCTAATAGAACCTGATTTGCCATCAATTTTGGAAGTCTTTTATTTGATCTATGTGGTCTTGGCAAGATTTCTTTAAACAAAGCTTAATTATGATAGTTATTATGTAGGATTTCTTCATCCTTACCAGTTTCATTTTAGCAATTCAAAGGATATTTCTCTCTAAATATGAAAGAAATAAAAACTGACCTGAATCCTAAGAGGATTGGTGTTTTACCTTTACCGCTACTGTCTTTGGGAGGATAGGGCAGATGGGAACGGACACAGACATGTTGCCTTCCAGAAAGCAGGATCATTCAGACCTGGGTTTGAATCCCAGCTGGGTCACCAAGGATAACTCTACTTAGTCTTTCTAAGCCCGTTTCCTCCATCAGGAAAATGGCCATTATAACAGTTCTCCCTCATAAAGTTTCATGTAGCCCTAGATAGATAGATGATAGATTGAAATAAATGGGTGGGTGGATGGATGGATGGATGGATGATTAGGTAATATATGATACTAGAGGCCTGATGCACAAAATTCATGCAAGAGTAGGCCTTCGCAGCCCCGACTGCCTCAGCGGCCCTCACAGCCCGGGTTTCATCCAGAAAGTCGTCTGGACGGTCGTTCCGCTGTTCGGCCATTTGGTCGATGTGCATATTATGCTTTTATTATTATAGCTATATATGAATATATGATTAGTGCTCATTAATGTTACCTGTTGTCGCTATTTTCAGCCGAGTAGAGGACACGGTAAGGGAGGTGCTATCAGAAAAGCTCTCTCCAGTGTCATCTCCTAAGAAACTCAGCTCCTCTGCAGCTTCCTTCTGGGGTTTCTGAATCACTGAACACGGGCCCAGTCCCCATATCTTCAGACAATCTGGTGTCTGATCTTCACTTTGTTTAAACCTGTTTTGGAAGCCACCTTGAATGTGATGGGAGAATTATGGATATGAAGTCTCTATACTGAAAAGAAAATCTGCTCCTTGCTCTTAAGACTCTTCCCTCATTTCCCCTCCTGGTTTAAAATCAAGATAAAAATGCAGGATAGTTTGGTATCTAACACATCAAGGCCTTTTTCTCAATCATCTATACATCTATTACTCAATTAATCATATATTTCAAATAGTTTATTTGCCTTGTGGAATTATTTCTTTTTCCATATTACATAATTATGATTTCAGTACCACAAAAGCAGTAACCAAAAGCCTCTCAACAATTTATATTTAAGTACTCTCCTAATAAAGAAAGATGTGCCTAGTTTTTGCAAAATGACTTTTAGCCATTTTAGTCTACATTACTGATTTATTCATTCTAATAATGAAAAAGCCAATACATATAATATGTAATGTACATGGAAGTTATAAATCATTAAAATGCGCACACTGTAAACTTATCACTTAGCTTAAGACAGTGATGGCGAACCTTTTGAGCTCGGCGTATCAGCATTTTGAAAAACCCTAACAACTCTGGTACCATGTCACATATAGAAGTTTTTTGATATTTGCAACCATAGTAAAACAAAGACTTATATTTTTGATATTTATTTTATATATTTAAATGCCATTTAACAAAAATCAACCAAAAAAATGAGTTCGCGTGTCACCTCTGACACGCGTGTCATAGGTTCGCCATCACTGGCTTAAGAACTAGAGCATTTCCAACACCAGTGGAACTCCCTGCAGCGGGAACCAGGCACACAACTTTCTCTATATTATTAGTACGAGTTTATATATATATTGTTGAGAGACTTTCGTTACTGCTTTAGAGAGGATAAGAAGCCTGCCTTTCTAAACACACCGGACCAAAGGGATCCTTCTGCCGTCTCAAGCTGGGAAATTTGGAAAAGTATTAGAAGTCTGACGAGCAAAGAATTCTCATCAAAATCAAATAAAAATGGAACGAAGACTATCAAATATGTATGCTGACTGTATCCACCCTGCCTGTTGGTTTTCTCACTGATAAACCAGGTAGAGGAAGTCTGCATTTGTAGCCATCATGTGGCCAGGTGGGAATGGCAGACGGGAATGATTAGACTATTTCAAATTCTTAGTCAAGGGAAATCTACCTCAATTGCCTTGAAGTCTTCTGGGGAAGTTCTTGATCTTTATTATTCCAAAGGTCCTTAACAGTGTTACAAGAAAGTATCACTGATGCCCTAGCTGGTTTGGTTCAGTGGATAAAGCATCAGCCTGCAGACTGAAGGATCCTGGGTTCGTTTCTGGTCAAGGGCACATGCCTGAGTTGCAGGCTTGATCCCCAGGAGGGAGCATGCAGGAGGCAGCCAATCAATGATTGATCTCTCATCATTGATGTTTCTGTCTCTCTCTCTCCCTCTCCCTCTCCCTTCCTCTCTGAAATTAATAAAAATTTATTTTAAAAAAAAAAGTACCACTGGGCATAACACATGAGCATGTTGGAATGGTTTGGCTATGTAAATAGATTCTCCTTCATCTGTGAATGAGGTTAAAGAGGAATCATGTGCATAATTTGTGACTAAAATCAGTGCTTTTCACTAGTTTGTTATCTATAGCAGCACTCATCAGCAGTTGGAAAACCAGTTTCAATCTATTGTAAGTCTTCAGTAATTCAGATTCCTCCATTTTTTTATTTTTATCATTTATTCTGAGATCGTAGAAAAGTATAACTTCACACTATTTATAAGTAAAGGATTTGATTAGCATGTTAAATATGTAAGCTACATTCCACGGTGTAGTTTTTAAACACTTGAATTTTAAAAACACTTAGTTTTTAAAACTTTTTTTAAAACTTTGGAAACATTCACATTTACATTTAAAAGCCTAATTTGCTCATTATAAATTAGTTTTATCTATGCAGTTTTTAAACAAGTTTTTAATGTTTTGCTAGCCTGGCAGAAGTCACCAGGTAGACAGAACATATTTTCAAAACTGAATTTCTTGTAACATATTTCATAGTTAGCCCTGGCCTTCCTTCCAGCTAGTTTAGATCAGTGAACAGTGATGTTGTATTTGAGATTAGTACCAATTGACTAAGTTAAAAATATGAGGGTTTATTTTCCATGTTAATAACTCCCTGCATCACATACAGTTCCTTTGTTGGAATAAAAATCTTGCTAAAGTACACATCAGCCACTATAAATAGCAGCCGTCAGCCTGTACATTCAGGAACATCTCCGGAGAGTGTATTATAAACTGCACATTGTTTAGAATAGGAAATTCTTTCGATGTTCACATTTTCCACCGTGGGTGACATGCACTATCCCGTGTCACATCTTCACCGCTCCAGCTTCCATCTTCCTGGGCCGCTCAGGAATCCAGCTGAGAGATGCCGAAGATGGCTCAGTATTGTGCTCTTATTTTCCGAAGGCTCTCCGGCCTTGCTATGCAGTGGGAATTTTGCACACTTCAGGGCTCTCCAAACGAAAGCTTGATGACTCCCAGAGCCGGCACCAGCCACTAGGTAATGAAAGAGTCCTTTATTTCCGGAGCCGGTTGCTCTCCTGTGCTTACTTAGAATAACAGCAGCCCGCCCATGTTCGATTCCCACAGAAAACCTTGCTTTGTTGGCAGGTCTTTCTGGGCAACTCCAGGGACTAATATGGGAAATAACTAAACAGGAAGCGAACAAACAGACGAGCAGGATGGACTATCGTGCTGGTTCGGAGACAAGCAACCTCAGCAACTATAATTCCACCGCCTCCTTCCCAAGGCACCCTTGCAACTGCAGTAGGTGTGCACCTCTGCCCACTCCTTCCTTGAACAGCCCTGCTGTTTCTCTAATCAGTACTGTTGTGTAGTTCCTGATTTTTTTTTTTTAGTGGGGACCCACTAGGGAGGATCGAATACTCCCTCACCATTTCTCTTTCCTTTATGAAGAAGATGGGAAACTACCGTTGAGGGGCCTCGTTTGGACAAAAATTGTGATACAGAAAGTGTTGCTGTCTGATGCTCTTCCTTCCTGCTACTGCCCTTTTTAGAGTCTTTAATTCTTCCCACGTAACCATGAAAGCCAAACATTCCAAATGTATGTCTTCTGAGTCAGCATCCTCAGAAGCATCATTAATACAGAAGTTCCATAGTTTGTAAACAGAACAGGATGAAGTGTTTGTAAAACTCAGGGCTGAGGCAGGATGGAAATTCCTGATTCTTTCATGAACATAAATTCCATCTCATTAAGGCATTTGTCAGCGCTATGGTAGAGCTGAACTGGGGAGGCATACCCTTCAGAAAGGAGTTAGTTTACCGTGGGAACTCTGCCTGAATTGCGGAATTACTGCTAGGAGACAGACTCTGGTATCCTGTTGGGTTATGTGGTCAGAAATGAAGGCTCTCTCTCCCACTTCTCTGAAAAGGGTTTGGACATCCATCATTGGGCCCAGCCTTGTAAAGTAACACATCCAGGAATGCACAGTAGCAGGGTTAAATCTGGAAACCTTGTCTTTTACTCTGACTTTGGATAAAGGTTTAGCAGATCTGGGCTTCCTCATCTGTAAAACAGAACTAACCCTTCTCAGGGTAGTTGAGAAAATTAAATGAGATATGGACAGATGCCACCCAAAGGTAAAGGATGGTGCCCAGGAATCATGTGTGATTCATTTAAATCAGATTCACTTCTATTTAACTCTATATGGAGTCGCAAATTCCATTCCAGCCATAGCCTGTGCTTTCACACCTCTCACTCTATCTTATGCTCAGGCACTCCAGGCTTTCAAAAGTCAGACAGAAAAAATGCTATGAAATGTTACCTGTCACTCTCCCTAGAGCCTATTGCCCCTAGAGAGGACTTCGATGCCAACTGCAGATTAGAAGAAGCAAAGCCATTTTATCTTTTCTTTCCCTGGAGTCATAAATTGAGGAGAAAATTCAAAAGATTTTAAATGATGGCTTTTTTACTCACCCCAAAAGTCCAGCTCAATAGTCATCCTCTGGAAAAATACCTTCCCAGAGGTCCCCCCGTCAAAGCAACTGATTTCTCACCTTGGATTTCCCATAGCACCTTTTATCTATGTTAATTATTATCACTTACTTGGTATATTTATTTGTTCACAGGTCTGTTTTCCCTGACAAATTGAAGGCAACTCTAGATTTAAAAAAAAACAACACTGCATTTTATTCACTTTTATTTCCCCAAAGGCCAGTATGCAATGTTGAATGAAGGAATGAACAGATACTTCAAACCCTATCTGTGTATCCAGGCAGAGCTTTGCTCTATTTGCTAAGCTGGTTACGGGGAGGCGGAAATGTTATCGACCTTTGTGGAATTCCCCATGCACTAACACTACCCACCCCTTCCTTGGAATTCCATCCTTCCCCTGCTGAGTCACTGGAATTTTGACTTCATATCTCTTTCTCTAGATATGAAGAAACTCATCTCATGTATTTATCTTTTTATTAAGAACTAGAGGCCCAATGCACAAAATTCGTGCAAGAGTAGGCCTTCGCAGACCCGGCTGCCTCACAGGCCCTACCACCTCGCAGCTGTGGCTGCCTCGGCCCTCACAGTCCCGGCTTCGTCCAGAAGGTCATCCAGAAGAATGTTTGGATGGTCATTCTGCTGTTTGGCCGTTCGGTCAATTTGCATATTACACTTTTATTATTATAAATCATTGGACCTCTACATCAGATAATTTTGACCATTATGTTTATTTAGTTGCATCATGAAGGCAAATGATGTTCATATGGTGAGTCAATTCCCTTTAGTTGGCCCATTTGCTCTAATACTCAAGTCTCTAGTGTTATTTGCAATTAACATGGGCATTGTAAGACCAGATAATCACCAAATTACAGGGTTTATACTAAACTCTCAGAAGTCCAACAGTGAACAAACTGTATAATAGAAAATTTCTCTAATGAAAGACCAAGTTTGTGGTCTGGAGGAGTAAACTTCTTCAGTTAATCCCAGGATGGTCAACCTCAGACCAGTATTTTTTTTTTTTCTGAAATAGAGAATGCTTAACATACAAGTTGGGTCTCAAGTTTAAACTCTAACTAGTGGATTGTTTTCTAGTATTGGGATGTAGTAATAAATCAATTTTTTTAATGGAATAACAAAAAGTATTAGGACCCAAGATTTTTTTTAAATCCTCACCTGAGGATATGTTTTTATTGATTTTAGGGAGAAAAGAAGGGAGAGAGAGAGAGAGAGAAACATCAATTGGTTGCCTCCCATCCACTCCCCGACCAGCAATGGAATCCCCCACCTATGTATGTGCTCTGACCTGGAATTGAACCTGCAACCTTTTGGTGTGTGGGACTATGCTCCAACCGACTGAGCCACCTGGCCAGGGCAGAACCCAAGATTTTTTAACCAAGATATGGGGGTTTGATTTTTATTTTCTTTTTTATAAAATGGAGCAATTTTTTTTGCTTTTATAGAGTTTATAAACCTCAAAAAGTACTGTTTAGAAGAAAAAGGAGTATTTCTAAGTAACTATTAGTCAATCTCTAAATTATAATTCAGATTAATTCAGCTAACATTGACTATGTATGATATATATGTTCTATACGAGGCATTGAGTTTCTTAATTATACAGGTATACCCTTTGGTTAATTTGTTACCCTAAAATTTGTAATTAAAATAAATTTAGTGAACCGAAACACCTAGAAACACTATAAAATAGCCTTAGAATTCAAGCTTTTCATTTTTAATTCTTTTACCCACTGGGAAAGAGTCAGAAGGAAAGATAATTTGAAGTTATCCTAGGAAGACTCGGAATTCTAAAATACCTAGGAGAATCTCGAATTACATCAGCCCTCGCTACTTTGCAACATGTTTTAGAAAGCTGAATGCATATTTCAGGTCACTGGCTTTCAAATTAGAAGTGACTGTCTGCTACTTTTTGTATAAGTGTCATCTATTTTACTTTCTTTGCTGTCTTCATGAGGTCTTAAAATTAAAAAGCTTTCCAGATGGCTTTTGGCCTTTAAATAAGAAAAACGAAACTGATTTTTCTTATTAAATGTTTTCACTAGAAAACTTGCCTGGTTCTATTCTATCAATTAATGAGCAGAGAAGAGCTCCATTTGCTTTTCCTTCCTTGATCCTAATAATAGGTTGGTTTCATTGCTCAGTAACTTCAAACTAAAACAGTATCCTAAAGCGGAAAAGCTTTCTCCTAGTCTATTTCTATTCTCTTCTTAAGCTGCCACCATAAAAGCACCCAAGAATTCTACCAGAAAACATTTCAAATAAATTCAACACATAAGTGTCCTAGCGTGGTAGGTCTCCCAGATGTTAGCAAGTGGAGTATAACTGAAATCTGTTGTCTTAGTCAGTTTGGGCTGCTAAACAGAATACCATAGATGGGGTGGCTTAAAAAAGAAACTTTTATTTCCTACAGTTGTTGAGGCTGGGAAATTGAGGATCGAGGTCCTGGCAGAACCCTGTGTCTGATGAGGGCCGACTTCCTCGTTTGCAGTTGGCTGTCTTCTTGTAACCTCACATGGTGGAGAGAGAAAAAGCAAGATTCCACATGTCTCTTATTAGAGGGACATTAATCCCATTCTGGAGGATTTCACCCTCATGACCTAATTGCATCCCAAAGGCCCCACTTCCTATTATTAACACATTAGGGGTTAGGATTTCAACATATGAATTTTGGGGGACTCAAACCTTCAGTCCAAATCATCTATGTCATTAGTAAATCTGAAGAATGAATGGGCCAGTAGAAGAGGTCTGTATCAATGCCAAGTCTAAGACCAGGGTTGGCATTGGGCATCCAGGAATATCCAGATTAGATAGCTAGACTTGCACCTTAGGGCTCGTTCAGTCCTGTGACATGATAAGTATGCTCTCCACAAAGGGAGGTGTTTCCTCATTCCTTAGCTTAGGTGAGATTTCACCTCCCTTTTCTCTGACTCCACATTCCTGTTGCAGTCTCTGATGACTGTGAGTCTTCCTCACTCTGACTTGGGGAATGGTGGTGCCTGGTTGGCAAATGAAAGCTCTCCGAGCACTGAAGAGTGATCTATCTTAATTAACTGGCATTTGTGGGTATTATTTGTCATTCTGATGTATACATCAGTCTCTTATGAGTCTGTGAGCCAATCAGTGTCAACTTTAAGAACTCCCAAATTCCAGTTGCTGGTGCAGCAGAGCTTCTAGATCCTTACCATGATAAATATTCCAAAAAAGGCCACTCCATGGGAGCCTCTGGGAACACCAGCCAACGGGCCTTCTTGGGCACTTCTATCCATTATTGTCCCTTTTGAACCTAGACAACAAATGACAAGTATTTATTGAGCATCTGCTACATGCTGAATGAACACTATTCCAGGCTGTATCAGATGCAAAAGAGGTGTTAGAAAATATCCCTGCATGCAAAAAGATTATAATTTACTTTAGTGAGAAAAGATATATACACACAGACAATGGATACATAAGACGGTGAATCCATTTCTCTTTTTGTTCCTATACATAGAAATCATAATCATATACCAATCTGTGTGATCTATTAATTACAAAATAGGACAGCAACTAACAAAGTGTCATATATATAAGATAAATAATAAACACTATACTCAAAATAGCCAAAGCACATAATGGACTATTTCTCTAGCAATAAGAATAAATATATGCTTTCATCCAGGTCTGACCTTCCCAGAAAAAAATCAATATTTATTTAGACATTTTATGGTATAACAGGAAAAAAATCAGGATTTGATTCCAGCTATAAAAGTTATGTGTAAATTTATTATCCAGATGCATAAAGTGAATAGCAGAAAATAAGTTTATGGAATAGAAATATTTAGATACTTTTAACAAGAGCAGTACATGTTGAGGTTTCTGTGGCTTGTGAATGATTACGCTTCCTTGAAGATCTGGCCTTTCCTCTGCACTAAAAACATATGATAACTTTATTATTTTCCTTCACAGTTTAATTGTATCTATAATTAAATCTATATTCTAAAGTGTGTCACAAAGGCCTAGATTCAGTTTCCTATGGATAGAAATTATATCCTTCGTATATAAACTTCTTTCCTAGAATTATTGTTTTCACTGAGTCAGACTCAGGGTTATATGGACATACACCAGCAACCATTCATTCAAGAAACTGATGTCAGAGAAGTATTATTTTGAAGCATTGTTTTACTGTTTTATTTTGGGGGGCGATAGAGAGAATTGACTTCTTTAAAAAAAATATTTTTCGCCCAGCCAGCATGCCTCAGTGGTTGAGCCGCAACCTATGACCCAGAAGGTCACAGTTCGATTCCCAATCAGGGCACATGCCTGGGTTGCTGGCTCGACCCCCCAGTGGGGGGGGGGGTGCAGGAGGCAGCCAATCAATGATTCTCTTTCATCATTGATGTTTCTATCTCTCTCTCCCTCTCCTTTCCCCCCTGAAATCAATAAACATATAAAAAATATTTTTCAATTATAGTTGACATTTGATATTATTTTATATTAGTTTCAGGTGTTAAGCATAGTGATTAAAAAATTACAAAATTTATGAAGTCATCCCCCGATCATTCTAGTACCCACCTGACACCATACATAGTTATTACAACATTATTGACTTTATTCTCTAAGCTGAGCTTTCCATCACCATGACTGTTTTGTAACTAATTTATCATTCTCAATCCCTTCACCTTTTTCACCCAGCCCTGTCTGGCAACCCTCAGTTTGTTCTCTGCATCTATGAGGCTGTTTCAGTTTTGTTTGTTCACTTATTTTGTTCTTTAGATTCCCCATATAAGTGAAATCATAAGGAACGTATTTGTCTTTGTCTGACTTATTTCACTTAGTATAATACCCTATAGTTCCATCTATGTTGTTACAAATGGTAAGATTTCATTCTTTTTTATGCCCGAGTAATATACATCTTTCTTATCCACTCATCTATTGATGGGCACATGGGTTACTTCCATATCTTGACTATTGTAAATGATGCTGCAATAAACACAGGGGAGCATATATCTTTTCAAAGTAGTGTTTTGGATTTCTTCGGATATATACCCAAAAGTGGAACTGCTGAGTCATAAGGTAGTTAGTTTTCTTTAATTTTTTGAGGAACCTCCACACTGTTTTCCATAGTGACTCCACCAATTTACAATCCCACAAACTGTACGAGAGCTCTCTTTTCTTCACATCTTCGCCAATACTTGCTGTTTGTTGATTTATTGCTGATAGCCATTCTGACAAGTGTGAGGTGATTTCTCATTGTTTTAATTTGTATTTCTCTGATAATTACTGAAATTCAGGATCTTTGATTTTGGGGTGTTGAGTCATATGAATTATTTATAAATTTTAAATATTAACCCCTTTTCAGATGCATCATTGAGTAGGTTGGCTTTTTGTTTTGTTAATGGTTTCCTGTGCTGTGCAAAATTTTTTAGTTTGATATAGTCCCATTTGTTTCTTTTTTCTTTTGTTTGCCTCACCCTAGAACAGGAATGGGGGACCTTTTTACTGCCAAGGGCCATTTGGATATTAATAACATCATTCACGGGCCATACAAAATTATCAACTTAAAAATTAGCCCTAGCTGGTTTGGCCTGTGGACTGAAGGGTCCCGGCTTCAATTCTGGTCAGGGCCCCTTCCCCGGGTTGCAGGCTCGATCCCCAGGAGGGGTCGTGCAGGAGGCAGCCAATTGATGATTCTCTCTCATCATTGATGTTTCTATCTCTCTCTCCCTCTCCCTTCCTCTCTGAAATCAATAAAAATATTTTTTTTAAATTAGCCTGACATATTTGGTCAAACATTTAATTAACTCACCCTAATGCCTTGGCAGGGCCAGACCAAATGATTTTGCAGGCTTTATATGTCCCGGGCTTAATGTCCCGCACCCCTGCGCTAGAAAATATATCAGAGAAATGTCCAAAAGTTTACTGCCTATGTTTTTTTCTAGGAGTTTTATGGTTTTGGGTCTTACATCTAAGTCTTTAATCCATTTCTAGTTTATTCTTATATATGGTATAAGAAGGTGACCTAGTTTCATTTTTTTGCATATATCCAATTTTCTTAACACCATTTATTGAATAGACTATCTTTTTTTCTTAGCATCTCTCTTTTTTCCTTAGCATCTCTCTTTTTTTTAATTTTATTTTATTGTTTAAGGTATTACAAATAGTAGTACATATGTCTCCCTTCCTCCCCCCCTCATTAACCTCCCCCCCCCCACCTCCCCTTGCCTTCACCCCCCCTCCAGTGTCTTGTGTCTGTTGGTTGTGCTTATATGCATGCATACAAGTCCTTCGGTTGATCTCTTACCCCCCCAACACCCACCCCCCACCTTCCTGCTTCCCGCTGTAGTTTGACAGTCTGTTCGATGTTTCTGTCTTTACCCCATTATATGTTCTTGCCTCCTTTGTCATAGATAAATTGACCGTATTGGTGTAGGTTTATTTCTGGGCTCTCTATTCTGTTCCATTGATCTATGAATGTTTTTATGCCAAAATGATGCTGTTTTGATTATTATAACCCTGTAGTATAGTTTAATATCAGATAGCATGATACCTCCAACTTTGTTCTCCTACCTCAAGATTACTGTGGCCATTTGGGGTCTTTTGTGGTTCTATATAAATTTTAGGAATATTTGTTCTACTTCTGTGAAAAGTGTCATTGGTATTTTGGTAAGGATTGCATTGAATCTAAAGATTGCTTTGGACAGTATAGACATTTAACAATGTTATTTCTTTCTTCCTATTCATGAGCATGGTATATGCTTCCATTTAATTGTATCTTCTTCCGTTTCTTTTTTCAATGTTGTATAATTTTCTGAGTATAGGTCTTTTATCTCCTAGGTATTCTTCGATGCAATTATAAATGGGATTGTTTTTAAAGTTCTCTTTCTGGTAGTTAATTATTGGTGTATAAAAATGCAACCAATTTCTGAATATTAATTTAGTATTCTGTACTTTACTGAACTCATTTGTCAATTCTAATAGTTTTTTGGATAAATCTTTAGTGTTTTCTCTATATTGTATTATGCCCTTTGCAAATAATGACAGTTTTACTTCTTTTCTAATTTGGGTGCCTTTTATTTCTTTTTATTGTCTGATTGCAGTGGCTAGGACTTCCAACAGTATGTTGAATAAAAGTGGTGAAAGTAGACAACCCTTTTTGTTCCTGATCTTAAGAAAAGTGCTTTTAGTTTTTCCCTATTGAGTATAATGTTAGCTGTGTATTTGTCATATATGGCCTTTATTATGTTGGGGTATGTTTGCTCTATTCCTGCTTTATTTAGAGTTTTGATCATAAACTAGAAGCCTGGTGCACGAATTCGTGCACCAGTGGGGTCCCTCAGCCTGGCCTGTGGGATCGGGCTGAAACCAACTCTCCGACATCCCCCAAGGGGTCCCAGATTGCGAGAGGGCACAAGCCAGGCTGAGGTACCCCACCGGTGCACGATCAGGGCTGGGGAGGGACACAGGAAGTTGGCCAGTCAGGGAGGGACCGCAGGAGGGCTCCAGCCCATCTTGCTCAGTCCCAATCAGCTGGACCCCAGCAGCAAGTTAACATACCATTCATAGCATCTGCCCCCCGGTGGTCAGTGCATGTCATAGCCACTGGTTGACTGGTCAACTGTCTGCCCCCTGGTGGTCAGTGCATGTCATAGCGAGTGCTTGAGCGACCTTAGCATATCATTAGCATATTATGCTTTGATTGGTTGAATGGCCAACCGGTCCACCAGACACTTAGCATATTGGCTTTTCTTATATAGGATGGGTGCTGGATTTTGTCAAATGCTTTTTCTGCCTCTCTTGATATCACTACGGTGTCGGGTGAATTTCCCGCCAAAATATAAGATGGCGTGGGCAATTATTTAGGTTTCCCGCGCAAAATCAGAGTTAGTTTAAACACGTAATAATATTCACAAAACTCAAAACTAAAGATGTCCGGACACAAGAAGTATTTCTCAATAACTATTCTCTTTGCATGGTGAGATATCCAGGGATATCGGTTATAAAATGAGAAAACAATACATTGGTACCCTAACGGTATTGTACTCGACCAGCGCCATAAAGTGTTCTCTACTTACAAGGGATTTTTATGATACCTATTACCCCAATGGGTATGAAACGGTTCGCATACGCAGGTAGGTATCTTTGTGAACGGCAAACAAACAAATATTTGGTAATACGCAGTTACAATCGGCCCGAGTTTACACGTTTCCCGCACTCCACCGCAAATCTATATGAACCGAGTTAAGACGGCTCCCGCGGAGTACGCGCAATTCACGCGAGCTGACTTAACTCGTTTCCCGCACTCCAAGTGATATGATCATATGATTTTTATCCTTCATTTTGCTTATGTGGTATATCATGTTAACTGATTGCAGATATTGAACCAGCCTTGCATCCCAGAAACAAAACCCACTTGATCATGGTGTATGATCTTTTTAATGTATTTGGTATGATAATGTTTTGTTGAGGATTTTTGCAACAATGATCATTGGGATATTGGCCTATAACTTTCGTTTTTTTATAGTGTGTTTGTATATTTTTTGGAATCAGGATGATGGTGGCCTCATAAAATGAGCTTGGGAGCTTTCCCTTCTCTTGAATTTTTTTTGGAATAGTTTGAGAAGGATAGGTGTTAATTCTTCTTTGGATATTTGGTAAAATTCGCCTGTGAAACCATTCTAGTCCAAAACTTTTGATTATTGGGAGTTTTTTTAATACAGATTCTATTTTGTTGCTAGTAATCAGTCTGTTCAGATTTTCTGTTTCTTCCTGATCCGGTCTTAGAATATTGTGTTTCTAGGAATTTATTCATTTCTTCCAGATTGTCCAGTTTGTTGACATGTAACTGTTGCTAGTATTTTTTTATAATCTTTCATATTTCTGTGGTGTCATTTTTACTTCTCCTCTTTCATTCCTGATTTTATTATTTGGGTCTTCTCTCTTTTTTCTTGATAAGTCTAGTTAAAGAGTGTCCCTGTGTGTGCCTTCCTGTTGTAGGTGAACCTTGATTGCTGTTGGCACTTTAGTGGGTGGGATTGACACTCAGGTTGGCTGGCTGTGAGGATTGGCCACAACCATAGCATAGGATCTGCTGTGTGGGGCTGCCACCACAGAGTGTAATTTGCCCCAACTGGATCTGGTGCCTGCCAGGACCTCCCTTTGGGTCTGTCCCTTATGGAGCCAGTTGAGTGGTGCTCTGTTGGAGTCTGAAGCCAGCCACCAGGCATTTTAGGTCTCTTGGGAGGGACTCCAGTGCAGATTATGTCAGATGCTGCCTATGACTGGCCTGAGGTTATCTGTTAGGAGCTACAAAGCAATCTGCAGTTGGTAGCTGCTTTTGCTGGGCCTGGATGCACGTTGGAGAGGCCACACAGTAAACCGAGGCCAACTACTGGGGTACTGCACCTGGGATAGGTCAGCAAAAGCCAAAGGCACCTTGAGATCTGCCACTGCCTGCCGGCACTCCATAGGCTCCGCTGCTGAACAGAGCCTTGGGCAGAACGTGAGTTGGGTGCGTCAGGGTCTCGTGGACTCACCAGGGTTGGGTGAGTGGTGTTCACCAAGTTAATACAGATTCAGATTTGATACCAGTTCTGGACCTGAGGCCACTCATCCGAAGTTTCAGGATAGCCCTGGCCAGTGTGACTCCGTCGGTTGGAGTATTGTCCCGTACACCAAAGGTGGCAGGTCCGATTCCCAGTCAGGGCACATACCCAGTTGGTGGGTTCAATCCCTAGTTGAGGTGTGTGCAGGAGGCACGTGATGGATGTTTCTCTCTCACATCAATGTTTCTCCCTCTCCCTTCCTCTCTCTCTCAGTGGGGGGAAAAGAAAAGAGATACCCGTAATACTTTCAACAATAAAGGTAAATTTAAAAAATAATGAAATAATAGAAATAAATTTTAAAAAACTAAAAAAAAAAAAAAAATGTTGCAGGGCACATTGATGCCAGCTGCCACTTGCCTGGGACCTGCCGCCCTTTGTGGTGGGGTGGGGTCTCAGAGTCTTCAGGGTGGAGCTAGTGGAGTTGATCAGGCTGGTGCAGATTTATATTTGGTCACATGGGAGGAGAGCTCAACATAGGGACACTGGCAGCTGTCCCGCCAGCCCTCACCCTGAAGCCACACAACTGAGTTTCTCCCTGTATGTGCCTGACACCCCCTATACTTGTCAGAATTCCTTGAGTGTTTTTGAAGAAAGGCTGCAATGCGGGCCCAGGCCTGTTATCGCCGAAAGAACCTGGGGCCATGTGCAAGTTGGGTAGGGCTGGGTCTCAGGTAGTCCTCAGGGTGGAGCTAGTGGAATTCACATGATTAATGCAGACTCAGGTTTGGCCACCCAGGAGAGAGGCTCAGTCTGGCGACAATGGCAGCTGTCCCTCCAGCCCTCACCCCGAAGTCACACAACGCAGTTTCTCCCTGTGTGTCTCTGGCGCCCCTGGAGCCACTGCCCCTCCGCCTCCGCAGGAGCCTAAGGTGAGTGCCTGGGAGCCACAGTTTTGGTGCTGGTGTTTTCAGAGGACACCTGGGGTTCCAGCAGCTTCTGTTTTTATTGATTCTAGACAGAGGGGAAGGGAAAGGGATAGAGAAATAGAAACATCGATGAGAGAGAAACATCGATCGTCTGCCTCCTGCACACCCCTACTGGGGATCGAGCCCACAACCCGGGCATATGCTCTGACCTGGAATGAAAATGGTGACCTCTTGGTCGTCGCTCAACCCCTGAGCCACACAGGCCAGGCCTCCCTACCAGTCTTGATATGACTTTCTCTTTATATCCTTGGTCATGGATCTTCTGTTCAGATGCTTATCCGGGTTGATTTTTTATAACTTCGCTGTCATTTTCAATGTGTCATGGGAGGAGGTGAGTGCAGTGCCCACTTACTCCACGGTCTTGACTGGAACTCAGAATCTACTTCTGTTTCATTGTATTGAAGATGTGCTTCCAGCTGGAGGGCAGAGGGGAGTTGGAGGCACGCTCCTTCAACAGAGAAACTTCTCTCTCCAGAAAAAGGAAATAATTCAGCTGGTAAAAACAACAACAAAAACCCAGATTTTAAAAAGAGCTTAGACAGTAGACCTACATCATTGTTACAAGAGTTTAAACAGAAATGAGTGTCCTCCCTGCAAGTTAGTTGGAGGGGCCGATTCATACATGACAACGTAACTATTTACCAAATGCATGCAAACACGAGTGGCTCAAACCTCCTCTATCCTCCTAAGATGATAAATTACGAAGAAATACCATCAAACCTAGAAAGACTTCATAGAGGTGGGGACAGATACTGGTTCTTTTAGAATTACTATAGTTCAGAGAAGCAAAGGATCTTGGCAAAAAGAGAAGGACTACCTTTGTCGCATAAGGGCATAAAGCTTCAGGAAATATGAGGCAAATGGTGGCAAATGCCAATAAACTTTTCCCTGAACAAATGTTCCCTTTAGGTAGATGTTCGGGTGTATTGCACTGATTGAAGATGTGTGTTCGATGGCCAGTGGGGATCTAACCGGAGGTCAGGGTATGGCTAAAGGGAAGAATTAGCAAAGGAATGCTGGGACTCAAAGTTTGGCCTGGGAAAGGGGAAAAAAATGCCCCCCCCCCTTTTTTTTTACCTGAACGGTAGTATCATGATCAGGGAACCTGCATTTCACCATGAAAAATACAAAAGCATCCAGACAGGGCGAAAGGACATCTCACTCCCACACTCCCATCCTGTCTCATCCTAGAGCCAAATCCACACTCTGGTGGCCTTGATGGTGGTCCCCGGGGGTGAGAGCAGAGATGGGAGGGACAGCGGAGGGGAAGAAAGTGGATTGGGCAGAAAGCAGATTCAGGAGAACAGCTCCCCCCGGGTGGGCAGCAGGAAATGCTGGCCTAGAAGAGCACACAGGGCTCAGTTACTGTGAACGGTTTTTTCTTAGGCTGCATGGTGAGCACCCAGATGTTCGTTATAGTTTCCTTATTCCTTTTAGCTTGTTTAAAAGATTTCAAAATAAGATCTCATTTTAAAAAGGTACAGAAATCTTATAGCTGTCGCCCATGTGCCTTCCATTAGAATCTGCCCCTGGCTGTCAGTAGAACCCCACATAATTCCATAAATAACATCATTCTGAGTGCTACCTGCTCCTGCAGGACTACCACCACAGCCCCAAGAAAAATGCTTTTGAAGAAGTCCCCTCTGATTGCTTCTGGGAGTCTGTCTCGCACAAGCTCACGAATGGTACGCTCCACCACCATGTGTCATCTCCATGGCTTCCTGCTGCTGGGCCCCTGCGTCAGTGAGGCCCTGCCCCCCTCTGTCATGAAGTCATTTGCGCAGGACCCTCCAGTGCCACTGCCCTGGGGCCCACCTGACCCTGGGCCTCTGAGTCACTCTGTCTCATGCCCTTGTGATAGATACAATCTTTCAAGATTCCACAGCGGCCGTGCATTCCTTCTAGTCCTGCAGAATTCCGAAACCATGCTATGCTTGCTGTGTACTGAAGCAGGACTAGCGACTCTCTCCTCTGCTCTGTGATTCTTGGTCAACTGCACATCAAGGCTTGGCCTCGGCTCAGAAAACACTGTGAAACAGCCTCCGCTTCCCTGCAGCCTACGTTTCACAGACATAGGGCAATGGGGCTGGGCTGAGGGACCAATGCCAGGGCAGATAGCTCCCCAGCCCCCCTGCAAGTTGCCTCCCTAGGCCCACCCAGCACTCAGCATACAGTGCCAATGGAGGGCACAGCTAAACTTGAGGCGAGGCCACCATTCACATCACTTAACCTCAATCACAAAAGAAAATAAGTTCACTTGGTCAAGGCCATTAGTTGCATGAAGCCATGTGCATTAATTCCTTTATGCAGCACATCTATTACAGAGGCCTATTCTGTACCAGGTACTGTGCTCACAGGGGTGAGAGAGGTTCACACAGATGAGTAAGAGCTCCAGCCTATAGGGCAGTGGTTCTCAACCTTCCTACTGCCTCGACCCTTTAATACAGTTCCTCATGTTGTAGTGACCCCCAACCATAAAATTATTTTCGTTGTTACTTCATAACTATAATTTTGCTACTGTTATGAATCATCATGTAAATATCTGATATGCAGGATGTATTTTCATTGTTACAAATGAACATAATTAAAGCATAGTGATTAATCACAAAAACAATATGTAATTATATATGTGTTTTCCGATGGTCTTAGGCGACCCCTGTGAAAGGGTCATTTGACCTCCAAAGGGATCACGACCCACAGGTTGAGAACCGCTGCTATAGGGAGACAAAAATATATAAGCACAGTATTAGTGCAATCTAGAAACTTGAACTCTATGTTGCCTCAAATAGATAATTGGACTTTCCACAGATTGAAATTCAGGGAGGGGCTCTTTGAAAGGTTTGTCCTCCCTTTTTGAAATCAGGTTATGTGCTCCTCAGTTTTCTGTTTATGTTACCAAGAGCTTAGTCAGACATGACAAATGCAATACAGAGTATCGTGGAAGAGTGGGAAAATGGGCCTCTAAACAGTAGGACGTTCTCTATTATTAAAAGCAAATAATAACAAAAATTCCTTTAAGATAAATACTGGAAATAGACTAAGTAGGAGAAACCTGGATTTAGCACAAAAATGAATGAATGATCTCTGTAAGAGACGCTGTTGTCAGTACGAAACGCTGTTAGGATGTGTTAACAGGAACGTGGCGGGCAGCACTGGGACTTCGTCCAGGCACATGCAACCTTGGTCAGCCTTTATTGTCTCCGATTTGGGTTTCTCGTTGGAAGGGTTGTTATATTTCAGGCTGATATTAAAAGGATGGAAAGTCGGCATTGGCATCTAGCCTAGAAAAGATGAGACTAAAGGATGACTTCATTCCTGTGGCCATAATAGAGATAAGTGGACTTCTATTTCGGCAATGGGAAGTCTAGTTCAACAGCAGAATAAATTAGCGTAAAGGTGGTTAAACACTGGCACCTTGGAAACAGGATGTCACCTTTGAAGTGTAGGACTTTAGCTCTCCTGCTTTCAGAGTATGGTCACTTGCCATCTTGTATTAACATTTTTGTATACATATCTCCGTTTAGGTCTGACCTTATCTTTGGATCCTCCACAGCACTTAACTAGACGACTTGCTGGGGGAGCATGCTGGGACAAAACCATGGACACCATTGTAGGGGAGATAGGACAGTGTAGCAACTGGAGACGTTACGGCCCTAGACAAAGGCCAGGCAAAGAATGATTCAGACCTAAGGAGACGCCTTAAGGACTCTAGCCAAGGACAGGGGGTGACACAGGAAGACTAAGATGAGGGATCAGCAATGACTTTCCATACATTCATTCCTCCACCCCTCCCAGCCCACCACATATTCCTAAAGGAACATACAGTGAAACCACGAAGACAATAGCAGAGAAGATGGGGAAGGAGAGGAAGGAAAGAAGATAGAGACGAGTCTGTCTTTCTGCACAGGAAGATGGATAAAGGGAAGAGTGAGGACCCATTAGAAAAGCAATATCACAGGACACCACGAAGCAATATAGTTTCAGTGAATATGTCCAGTGCCTGAGGTAGGGATCGGGGGGAGGGGGAGACGTCATCAGCTGGGGAAGAAAGACTATTAAGGGCCAAGGAAAGGACGAAAGAGGTTCTGCCTGCCGTTATGTAGTTAGCCCCTCACCTCCATCTCTATTCAGCCCATGGTGAGCAGCTGTCTGGGGCAAGGTCTTTAGCCTCATGCTACGAGTATAAAGTCTATGAATTTCTTTATAAGAAAAATTTTCCTTAAGAGCCTTTTTACAAAATGCCTTTATATTACTTGAACTGTTGAGTAGATTTTCTTTGGGTGTAAGTTGAGTTTCTGTAGGAGGTAAGCAGCTGTGTGAGTGTGAGTGTGTGTGTGTGAGTGTGTGTGTGTGTGTGTGTGTGTGTGTGTGTTAAGTGCATGAGGGCACCTCCCACATACCTCTCCCCTCCCTGGGGAGTTGCTCCAAGGTGGAAGCTGTTCTCCACCACTGCAGACGGTAAAGTCTGGAACAGATCATGTGGCCGTCTTCTACCTCCATGAAGGAAAGTTATTTTTTCATCATATTTTATTAATGAAGGACCACCCCGTGGTGGGAGCTATTCCTTTCTATTTCACTGACCTCCCTCAAACATTCCTAGTTCAGAATCTCTTTCATGAAAAATTGGACAAAAATATCCAGAAATAAAGGGTGCTGTGAGCGTGGCCCAGACGCCCGTTTCCCCTTTAGTCAGTCCTGAAATGGCGTATGTGTGACACTTACTATCTTGCTGAAGGATGATGGGCCCAGTTGTTCATGGTGCCAATAGAAGATCATTAATTCAGTTCTCAGAGACAGATCTGGAAGCGGGACTCTGAGCACCCACCCGTTTGTGCTACACAATGAAAGCACATATGCCTGTCGGTCTCTGCAGGATCTGAACTCTGTTCACAAATTACCTTCTGGTATGTCCTTCCTAATTTCTCTCACCTTGCCTCTCTGCCCCAGCCAGCAGATCTCAGGGGCTCCTTAGAAGCTGTGGCCCACTCGAGCCTGCTCTCATCCCCTGCCTCTCCCGTGTAGCTGCCCCCTGCTCGCCCCACACTGGGGATGGAGCCCACAACCCGGGTATGTGCCCTTGACCAGAATCAAACCCAGGAACCCTCCGTCCATAGGCTGACGCTCTATCCACTGAGCCAAACCAGCTAGGGCTTCTCTCTTCACTTTTGTTATGTCAGTTCCCTGCCAGCTAGCATGAGTTTGGATACCCATGAGTTTTGCTATCTCAAACTAAAGGCAGACAGCTACTTCCCAGATGAATTCATTCCCTAATGACAAGGGGCCAACTAAGGGTGCCTGGGACTTCCCTCTCCCTGTCCTTACGACTTGGACAATAGCTTGGTGGGTGGCTTTATACAGCTGGCCATCAGCATACTTTTAGTACCTGAATGCCTGCATAGTGGCAGAAGTTACTAAATTCTTGCCCTCCTCTGTGGAGAGTTAAGAAGCGTGTATGTGGGTGGTGGTGGTGGAGGTTGGGAGGTGGGAATCTGACTGCCCTGAAAGAACCACAGGATTTTTCACACGATCTTATGGGCTTATTTTGAATGTGCCAAAACTACATTTGTCACCTCAGAATTGGGAGGGGATGGAGGATCGGGAGATGAAGTGTATTCCCAAGCTCAAAGGAGCCCCATAAGCAAATGTATTCATTTTCTATCACTGCTGGAACAAGTAATCGCAACCTTGGTGACTTCAAACAGCACAAACTTGTTATCCACTGTTGTAAAGGTTACAAGTCCAGGGCAGGGCTGCTGGGCTGCATTCCTCTCCGGAGGCTCTGGCTCTAGGGGAGAATCCATTCCCTTGCCTTTCCAGCTTAGAATCTAGCCTAGACCAGTGATGGCGAACCTATGACACGCGAACTCATTTTTTTGGTTGATTTTTCTTTGTTAAATGGCATTTAAATATATAAAATAAATATCAAAAATATAAGTCTTTGTTTTACTATGGTTGCAAATATCAAAAAAATTTCTACATGTGACATGGCACCAGAGTTAAGTTAGGGTTTTTCAAAATGCTGACACGCCGAGCTCAAAAGGTTCGCCATCCCTGTTCTAGATCCTGCCACACTCCCGGACTCTTGGCCCCCTTCCTCTGCCTTCAGCGCCAGCGAGGGGTATATCTCTCTGGCCATTCTTCTTTCCTGGTAGTCCTGTCTCCCTCAGACCACGGCCCGAGGGTTCTCTGACTTTGAAGACTCGTGTGATTAGATTGAGCACATCTGGATTAATCCAGGATAATCTCTCCATCTCCAAGCCTTTGACTTAATCACATCTAAAGTCTCTGGCCATGTAAAGGAACATATTCACAAACCCTGGGGATTAGGGCATGGATGTCTTTGGGAGAACATTATTCTGCCTGCCACAGCAAGCCCCTGAAGTTTTTGAAGGGAAAAAATGAAATGGGCAAAATTCGGTAGAAAGGAGAGTAGCAAAATGCCTTGACACGTTTCTCTCTCAGCTCCGGAGCGATAAACTCATGCCAAGTCAGTGAGTGTGAGTGCCTTCCTTTACGTTACATAGTCAGTATATGTTGAATGACAATATACATGATCAAAAAGATGTGTAAATGTGTCTGTGCATCATGATATATTGAAATAGTTAACTCTGAGGTTCATGAAACTGTATTTACTCTATAAATTATGACTGATGACAGCCTAGTATTTAAGTAGGAAAACAACCAAAATTTTCTAGGCCGTTGAAGTGAAGAGAGCATTTCACCTAATTAAATTAAACGTCTTTACGTTGAGCACAGGAGGAGCTACTGAAGTTCTCCAGAACATGAAGCAAATTGTTTCATGTTCTGTGCTTCTGGGTCCTTGTTCGTGACAAAGCTGTAGCCCTCGAAGGTGTTTTTCATTCTGTAAAGGGGCCCTCGGTGTGTGAAGCTGATTGCTTCTCCTGCTACTTCCCGAAAGGACCGTCTCAACCTTCCATTGTGAAGATCTGGGTTGTTCTCCTTTGACAGGAAGCCAGTCCCATAAGCAGCTCAGTGCCCCAGCACCAATCTGTTCATTGCTTATTAGAGATAAAGAAATGTATCCATAACTCGGGCCGAGATGAGGGTCATTTCCAGGTAGAGCCAACACGCCCCCATCCTCAGGGGCTCAAATTTGGTTGCTTTCCAAGCTGTTACTGACCCGGCTCCCTTGCCCAGCGTGGCAGATGAGATCACTATCAGAGCGCCATGGGTGCAGACTGGGCCGCTGTTGCAACATATGCTAGGCAGGCTGCCGCCCTCATTTCACGGAGGGGCATGAGCACCCAACGTCCTGTATAACCCAGTGTATCGCTGATTGGCAGTCTCTCTTCTTCCCTTTGCCTTTGCCTCGCATTTTTATATCCTGCATCTTTCCCTGGAAAAAAAGGGATAAGAGGAGTTTCTCAGATTTGATTTCTCAGTGGGAACTGTTTGCTTTGGACACCACCTCCACGGATGCTAATTGAGAACAGAGCTCAGAATGAGGGCCTGAGAACTGCACCCCGTGAACTTTTCGGTGGGCTGACTTCCGTTGATCTCTTCAGAATTGGATCGTGTACGCTAGTGATACCATGATCCCTGTTTTCCACATGGATCAGCGTCTTTTCCTTTAAGCAGTTCTCTACCTTGGAATAATTCATTGTCATTAATCATATAAAGTCTTCATCATGAAAGCTTCTGGGGATCCTGGCCCCTGCTACCCAGTAATAACATTCTGGAAATCTCCAAGCCATCGGTGCCCTTTCCCAACTAAACGTGATGGGCTTCTATTAGAGACATTACAGTAAAAAATAACAATCAGCTCTCTGATGATCCTATGCTGAGGGAAGGGTGGGGAGGAGTAGATTTGGCAGAGGACAAGCCCAGACTTTCGTCACAGGGACAGACCAAAAAGTGTTAACACAAAGGGAAAATACGGGAGCATCCTGCACACGGCACTTCAGCCACAGATAACATGGCACCTCATGGGGCCCGGCCCCCACCCTGACCGCCCAGAGGGTCTCAGCACCTCCAGCACCTCCGCCCCTTCCAGCTGCAGACATGCTCAGGGGATCCGGTTCGAAGGGAAGACGCAGCCTGGCCGCGCTCTCCCAGTGAGTGTTCCCTTGCCTCTTTGGTTTAACTTTCTCCCTCTTTTTCTCTCTCTCTCTCTCTTTTTTTTTTTTTACAAAGGAATTGTTGTTGTAAAAGAAAAATTTGTGTTTAATTGTGGGAGTGGGAGGGAAAAAAGAGAAATCAGCAGGCAAAGGGAGGCAGCGCGTATGTGAGTTTCAGACCTGTGTGAGACTTTCTGGTCTAAACTTTGCAGCTGTTCTGATTGGTTTCCATTTTTATGGAGGGTTTTCCCTAGGCACAGGGTTTCTCTACTCCAAATACTGGCCCACAAAGCATTGTGTGTCTGAAGATCTGCTGTTAATTTAGACCTGAGCCCTCTGCTCAGAATGATCCATTTGCAGGACTCACATTTGGCTAAAGCACACATTGCCCAATCCTTAAAGTCAACAGCCCAAAGCCCTTAATATACTGACCATCTGACTGTGACAGAGAGAGATTGAGAGCACATGCTATTGATCTGGGAATTGCTGAGATAAGAGGCTCCAAGGTTTAGGATCATGAAATCCTGGAATGTTGAAGCTGGAAGGGGCCTCTAGGATTGTCTGCTGCAAGGCTCTCATTCTACAGACAAGGAAACGGAACCCAGAGCAGTAACTCAGCTTACCCAGAGCCTGACAGCAGTCAGCAGTGAAGCCGTGCTTTTGTACTCGTAGGCCAGGTACCTCTTCACACTGGCGCTTGTGAGGTTTGGGAAACTTACTGAGTCCTGGAAAAAGGTACCGCGGGTGAGAGTAAGAACACCAAGTGGCCTTTCAGTAAATCTTTCCCATTTTTGAGAGTTTTGGCACTGATTCAGCACGACAATTGCTGTTCCAGTTGTTTCCAGCATTTGTGCAGCAGTTAATCAAATAAACAGAGGAACACACGGGGTCTTAAAAACGAGACCCACGTCTACTATATTAGCAGATCTCTTGGATAACCAGTTTCTGTGGTCAGCTCAAAGGGATTTGAGAGGTTATCTGTGTCATTCAGTGGTTATCAAACTAGTTGGGCTTTTTTGTTTGTTTGGGGGTTTCTGTTAGAAATTTAATGTTACAAGGACTTCTGTTCTAAAAAGGAGATGTTATGTTAAATAGGTGGATCTAGAGCTCCTCATTCCCACTACACTCCCCAATCACGCCCCATTGCTCACCCCCCACACTCCCTGGGGACCCCTTCTCTACCCACCCACCCTACCCACTGCATCAAAGCTTTCTGGGAATCCTAGGTCTTCATGGAACAGTTCAGAAATCACTGATCTTGTTTAATGCCTCCATTTCCAATGAGGAAACTAGGGCACATGGTGCGTGAAAGGCTTTCCCAGTGCTACACAGCTGGTCAACAACAGAGCCTGGAATTCTAGGAAAAGATTTCTTCTTCTTCTTCTTCTTCTTCTTCTTCTTCTTCTTCTTCTTCTTCTTCCTCTTCCTCTTCCTCTTCCTCTTCCTCCTCCTCCTCCTCCTCCTCCTCGCCTTCTTCTTCTTGTCCTACTTCTTCCCTCTCCCCTCTCCCCTCGTCTTCTTCTTCTTCTTCTTCTTCGCCTTCTCCGTCTCCATCTCCTTCTCCTTCTCCTTCTCCTTCTCCTTCTCCTTCTCCTTCTCCTTCTTCTTCTTCTTCTTCTTCTTTTCTCTCTCTCTCTCTCTTTCCCAACTTTTTCTCCACCCCATCATGCCTGTGGATCCGTGGTTCTATCACTGCACTTTCTCCATGTCTCTCTCTCTTCTCAGCTCACTCTGTCATTTCCTGAATTTCAACAGTCATTGCCTCCCATCTGGACAATTGCAGTTGCCTCTCATCTGGTCCCAGCCTCAGTCTCTCTCCCTTTTCAGATCCTGTCCCTGCTGCCCCCGCCTCCTCCTACCTTTGAGGATAGAGCCCACTCTTCTTAATATGGTATTCAAAGTTCTCCACAATCTGCCTTTAATGTTTCTTCCCATTCTGACCGCCCCATCCTCTGGCCAAATCGGACCACTCATTGCTCCCCAAACTCATCATGTACAAGCCAACTCCATTCCTTGGCCCCCTCAATGCCTGACATGAGGAGCACCCCATGTGCCTCGGTTTCCTCATTGGAAATAGAGACATTAAACAAGATTAGGTTTCTGAACTGTTCAATGCAGAACTTGGATTCTAAGGAAGTTTTGGTGGAGTGGGTAGGGTCTATGGGACTGTGTGTGTGTGTGTGTGTGTGTGTGTGTGTGTGTGTGTGAAGGGGGTGATGAAAATCTCTATCTACCTCTTCTGCTTCTGACTTCCTTCCTGTCCTTCAAGGCCCTGATCAAATGCTACTTTCCTCCACAAGCCTTCTTCAGTTCCTCCTTTTTCTCCATGCTAACAACCCTTGTCCATCCTCCTATTATTAGCCTTGCTCTAAAGTTAGTGGTGAGCATGCCTGTTCTCTCCCTAATAGATGGTAATTCATTTGCGGGCAGGAACTATTTTGAATCTTTAAACCTTCAGTTTCCAGCCTGATGCTGATGCTCAAAATACCTTCGTTAAGTTTCCTGTTATTAGATAAACAAAGCAGCTCATCTAAGTTCATACTTTTCATTTGAGTCATTTGAACACACAAAGCCTCTGCACCTTTTGCTTTGAAAGCAGTAGTAGGTTAAATGCCAAAGCAGGTGCCCAACAAAATGAATTCTAATTCCCTTTGCGTTTGCATCAGATAATTATCAGTGTCATCACCTACAACTGCAAGATTGGCAGTGTTTTTTGTGTGTTCTTTTAATGAAACACATTAAAATTCCTGTATGTCAAAACCTACACAGAGCCATGTTATCTTTGGGAGCAGGTGTGAATGGCTCTTCAGTTCTTTAGAATTTAAGATGATGCTTAATTTGTTTCTTGTAAGATTATTGAGAGATTCTGTCACTTGTAGTCTTAATATTTTCACCACTACCTTTCTCATTTTCTCAAAGCCCTGGCAAGTCTTCTTGAGTCAAGATTTTGGGTTTCTTGTTAATAGTCATGCCTTATAGTCCATTAACAGTTAAACTCATAAACAAGTATGCTCTGATGTATCCTGAGAATGAGAAAGTTTTGTTTTTGTGCAACACTTTGAAACAAATGTGGAAGGGTGTGTAAATTTTAAAACCATGGTATTAAAGAAACATAGGGAATTAGTTCATCCCACTGTTTTCTAAGGAAACGAAGATAAAAACATGGCAGGGAACTAAGTGATTGGCATAATTATATAAGACTCAGCAGAAATGATAGAAGAAATGTACATAAAAAGTTCAGATTTGTAAAAAGTATAGGAATACCTAGATTATCCAATCTTATTGGGGAATGTAGATGGCAGTTTTCCAGCCTGCTAAATTTTATAACAAAAAAGCAACGTTTGCTTCCTTTTGGCCGGAACCGCCATCTTGCAGTAATTCACCAAATGACTAACACAAAGGGAAAGAGGAGAGGCACCCGCCATATGTTCTCTAGGCCTCTTAGAAAACATGGAGTTGTTCCTTTGGCCACATACATGTGAATCTACAGGAAGGTGATAATGTGGACATCAAGGGAATGGGCGCTGCTCAAAAGGAATGCCCTACAATGTTACCATGGCAAAACTGGAAGAGTCTACAGTGTCACCCAGCATGCAGTGGGCATTATTGTGAGCAAGCAAGTTAAGGGCAAGATTCTTGCCAAGAGAATGAATGTACGTATTGAGCATATTAAGCACACAGAGAGCTGAGATAACTTCCTGAAATGTGTGAAGGAAAATGATCAAAAAGAAGGAAGCCAAAGAGAAAGGTACCTGGGTTCAACGGAAGCGTCAGCCTGCTCCACCCAGGGAAGCACACTTTGTGAGAATCAGTGGAAAGGAACCTGAGCTGCTGGAACCCATTCCCTATGGATTCATGGCATGATAAGTGGGGAAAAATAAAAAAGACTTCTGTGCTGATAAAAAAAATATAGCAACGTTTAATAGAAACTCCCTCTTTTGCTTCTTTAAATTAGATGTTACAACTCATTTGAAACGCTTTCCAATTGATGAGGATTGTCATTAGGAATATGTTTTTTTTAATCATGCTATGAAACAGTGATACCTCCTTGGATAACAAGACTCCCATCCCAAAGTGGATGCAGTTATTAAGGAATATCCTCCCTCTTCTCATTATGCCTTTTGTTTCTTCTAATTGCTGGTAAAGCACCCACCTCTAGGACCCCACTCTCTGTTCTGCTGTAGCCAAGGAATCAGTAAACCCCGTTTGTTAGAATTATGTTCAAAGTATAAGTCAATAGTCTAGATCAGCGGTTCTCAACCTGTGGGTCGCGACCTCTTTGGCGGTCGAACGACCCTTTCACAGGGGTCGCCTAAGACCATCCTGCATATCAGATATTTACATTACGATTCATAACAGTAGCAACATGACAGTTATGAAGTAGCGACGAAAATAATTTTATGGTTAGGTCACAACATGAGGAACTGTATTTAAAGGGCCAGAAGGTTGAGAACCACTGGTCTAGATGGAGGAGCAGTGAGGGGCCTTCTCTCCTACAATGTAAAGGGCAAGTGAGTTTTGTGACTCTTGCTGTACTTACCAAACAGGCCATGTTTGCTCACTTTGAGGTTCAATGGTTGGTTTTAAATGATGGACTTTTCTGGGTCTCTGACCTGGTGAAGAGTGAAATTATTACTTGCTGTTTATGGATGAAAAAATAAGAAAGACAGTCAGAGAAACAGGTAATTGTGCTTTCCACATACTGGGCACTCTACATAATATCACTGAATTGCTTGTGCGATGGCAGCACCAACTCCTTATGGAGGTGACCTCACCTTTCTCCATGTGTCTTTCTGGCCACCAGGCCACAATCACACTGGCTAGGTCAGTGATCAGCAAACTGCGGCTTGCAAGCCACATGCGGCTCTTTGGCCCCTTGAGTGTGGCTCTTCCACAAAATACCACGTGCGGGCGCGCATGTACTGTGCAATTGAAACTTCATGGCCCATGCACAGAAGTTGGTATTTTGTGGAAGACCCACACTTAAGGGGCCAAAGAGCCGCATGTGACTCGCGAGCCGCAGTTTACCAACCACTGGGCTAGGTGGTCGGTGGCCCCAGTCTTTTCCCTCCTTGTTGATGCTATTGGCACTGCTCCTTTATCTTTCCCTCTCCTTACCTTTGACCTATGCCTGTCCTTGAAATGAGCCCTCACTTCCTGCTGCTTCTCACATCTCTCCCAGCCCATCAGAAATGGCTTTGCAGCTGCAGGTCTAACCACAGCAAGAGGACTGAGGGCTGGAGAGGTGCTCCTCTGCCATCTGGAGGCTAATTTGCTCCTGGCCTCCCTGACTGGACCCGCAAGGATGTGTTTTTCCCATTAAAAAGCGTAGCTTCAGTTCTCATACCAGCCTGAGCTATAACTTGGGTCTAAAAAGGTGGTTGTGGGCTGGCCTGAGATCCCAGCTGCCATGTGTAATGATGTTTGAAGTTCCAAAAACTAATTTGCAAATTAAGGTTCTTGAAACAAACTTTTCATAAATGCAGGACTGCCTGGATTCATTTCCAAGCCTAACTGAATTCTTAAGAGAAGCCTGAAAAAAATCTGTAAACCTCACTCATTTCTATGCATTTACTCAACAAATATTCATGAGGGCTTTTCCTGTGCCCGTTGGTGCTGCTGGACTAGGCACTAAGAACACAAAAAGATAAAACACAGGCTCAAGCTTTAAGATTACCTAATCTTTTCACCTCCCACCCACTGCAGGCATCTTTCTTCTATCCTCTCCCCACACTCACCACCCAAAGCTCCTTACTCCCTTTGGGACCGTGGCTGCTCTCAGACCCAGCACAGCCTCTGATCAGGCATTAGCTACATCAGTCTTTAACAGTTTTCTTTTTGCCTCTGATCCTCTGAAGGAAATGCAAGTTTCTTTTAACTTATACTTAAATTAAAATAACTTTAAATGTAATAAACTTAAATTTATATTGTGACTCAGTACTATATACACTGAGTGGCCAGATTATTATGACCACCCCATCAGTACAATGAAGTGAATTAGTTATGCAAATAATAATAATAAAACCTTGAGAGTATTTGCTTAGGAAGTTTTCAATATTCAGTATTTTTGGAAGTGTCAATGAAGTACTGATGGGGTGGTCATAATAATCTGGCCACTCAGTGTATATACATACACATACACACATATGTATTTGAAACAAATATTTCACAAAACAGTGCTCACTCTTGCTATGTGCAATGCCCCTGATATTTTTTATGTTTTACTGCAGATTTTGTTTTAGCTTTATTGGTAAAGTGTACAATATGATGGTTTGATATATCTATACCTTGTGAAAGGATTCCCACCATCAAGTTAATTAACACATTCATCACTTCCCATATTTACCTTGTTTTCTCTTTCTTTTTTTGGTGAGAACACGTAAGTTTAGTCTCTTAGCACATCCCAGTTATATAATAAAGTATTATCAGCTATCATCACCATGCTGTACATTACCAGTAGATCCTCAGACTTTATTCATCTTATAACTGAAAGTTTGTATCCTTTTACCAGCCTCTCTCTATTTCCCCAAAACTCCAACCCCTGGTAAACACCATTCTAGTTTGACATTTTTATTTTTAGTTCTACATAAAAGTGATACCATACAGTTGTTGTTTCGCTGTGTTCGGCTTTTATCACTTAGCATAATGTCCTCTAGATTTATCCACATTGCAAATGATTTCATCCTCTTATAAGGCTGAATAATATTCCATCATATGTATTATAAATATGTATATACAGGGTAGGGCAAAAGTAGGTTTACAGTTGGTTGTCTGGAAAATAATACAATAATAAATAATAATACAAAAATAAACTGTGTTTCATGTACTGTAAACCCACTTATGCCCCACCATGTATATGTGTGTGTATATACTATGTATATCTGTGTGTACATATATATATATTTTTTTTTAATTCATTCATATGTTGACGGACATGTAGGTTGTTTCCATACCTTGGCTATTGTGAATCATGCTACAAACATGTGGGAATACAGATATCTTTTTTATTTAGTTCCCTGCAGTCTGATATTTTCTCTATATGTTTGTGTGTTTTTTTATTTCATTTAAAAATGGTGGTCACAACCTACTAAAGAGATTTCAGGAGCTGCAGACTGAAGTTTGAAAACCACTGAGCTTATTGCGTAATCTTGGTTATCCTGGTCCCTGCCTTCAGAGCAGCTTAGGAAGCTCCGCCGGCCGGTGAGCCCCTGGCTGCCTGCTCCGGGTCAGCCCGCTCAGGGGTCAGCCCGGAGCTGCAAGGAGAGGCTTTGCGTGTGGGAATCAGAGGGTCTGGATTCTGTCCTGGCTCCTTTAATAAACAGCTCTGCGAAGTCACTTCATCTCCCTGTGGCACAGCTGCAAAATGGACAGGCTCATCCTGCTTGTGTAACGTGCAGCGTGTCAAGGCCGCCATTAAAATGACATGCATTCAAGGATACAGGAAGATATTAAGTCTAAGACAAATGAACGTTATTATTAAAGAGCCTTATTTTTCCCAAATAAAATTTAAGATCAGAGGAGCAACTTAGAGAGACCATTTGTTTTTGTCGAGTTGGGAAAAGATTCTTGCACAGGCTATAACATTATGCAACTTCATAGATAGAAATCTCCGAGTGGCATTTGTTCATGATGTCGTAACTAGAAGCTCAGTCAGGTCACCCTCACTCCTCCGCCCTTAAATACTTTTCCTGGTTATACACTCAAGGAAGCAGCTAGGTGGTCAGTGGGTTTTTCACGCAGGAGCCAGGTTGGAAGGAGTATGCTTTGCCTGGTATCTGCTCTTGCCCACTGGGTTTATAAACACTAATTCCCACTGTTTTAAGATGACTTTTTATTAAAAACAACTGATAAAAGTAACCAGTAAAGGAGATACTTTTATTAAGACGTATAAATTGCTAGAGAAATTATGGTACTTTTCTCATTCATGTTTCACTTTTTCTTTAGAAATGTATTAGAAACTTCATGTCACACTGACATTGATTAGAATATTTCATTCAAGTCCTGAATTTCCTATATAGGGCCTGGTATTTTTCTTTCTTTATTTATTTAATTTAGAGAGAGAGGAAAGGAGGGGGGGGAGAGAAAGAAACATAGATCAACTGCCTCCCGCACGCACTCTGACCAGGGATCAAGCCCGCAACCTGGGCATGTGCCCTGACCAGGATCAAACCGGTGACCTTATGGGGCACAGGATGATGCTCAACCAACTGAGCCACACCAGCCAGGGTGAAAGTGGTATTTTTGTCCGATATTTTTTATGCCGATTGACTCCTTTTATACTGGACATTTGTCTCTTAGAGGTTAGCTCTGCCTGCTCTCCATGTCTTTTCTTTACCTTTCCCTGACTTTCTGATCTTTGCAAGGAATGTCTACACTCACCTTTCCTAGAACTCGATTCTCCAAATCACTCCCTTTGTATGTAGCAGAGGTCATATAAAATAATGATAGAATAAAAGAAAGACTATATTCACCCCAAAGAGAAGGAAATAAATTTGCCACTTTTACTCTTTAAAGAGCAAAAGCATTCTTTACACAGATCAGCAATACCCACCAAAGGCCACAGCTCATAACTACCCTGTATAGTTTCCAGAGAAAAATACATAAAATGTGTAAAATTTAAGTAGTTTTTTAACACCTAGTTTTAATGTGATTTCATGACATTTGTAGCTTTTGCGTAGAGAATTTTCACAGCTATTTAATACATTGTTATGATATGCCTAAGAACTTAATTGAAAAAGACCGTGTTCGTGCAACTTTTGAATGAGTGAGTGAGGCCCGGGGCTCAGGTACTCGGAACCTTAGGAGCGGAGGAATGGCTTTAGCGAGGAGCCCGGCGCTCCCCTCTGCCATCTCGCAGGCAGCCTTTCTGGAGTGCGGTGGCCCTGCTGGTTGGAAAAGGGGGCTCAGTACTCCTAGGGCCAGACCCACCCTTCAGAGCACAGAACAGGCACATTCCTCCCAGATGAGGAGCCAGCGCCAGATCCCCTGTCTACCACATTACCAAGTGTGGAACCTTGAGCAGGTCGTTTGATTTCTCTGTGCCTGAGTTTCTTCATCTGTAAAACACAAGTGTAATACCTGTCTTGCAGGTTTAGTGAAAATTGGAGGAACGAGCTACGTGGATGTGTATACACCACAGTGGTTGCTTAGTCAGTGGCACATTTGCTATCCTTTCCTTCCTTCTTCGCTCCCCTTCCTAAGGCCCCCAGAGGAGACACGGCTTATGCCAACATGACGACTGATGCCGGGGCGAAAGGCAGCTCAATTCAGTTTGGGATTGACATGTGTTCATGAAAACATCCACCTACTTTAGTAAAATCAGAGGAGCTCGTCATCTGGATGTTAGTTGTTGCATTTACTTACTGCTTAGAAAGGATAACCCACTGCTACACTTGGGCTAACTCTGACGTTGAATGAAACTTGCTGAAAATAGGGCAAAACATAGAAATGCTATTTTTCGTAGTTGGCCTAAACCAGATCCGTTGTGAAGGAGGGTGTAGTAAGAAGTAAGAGTTTGTTTGCCAGGGATTTGGATGCCACCAATCTTGAAGGAATCTTCACAAGTGAGGAGAGTATAAATTCAGAATTCGAACTCCAGATAAACTCAGATTCAAATTTTATTTGCATCATCTTATTAATCATACAACCTTGAGCACATTACTAATTCTCAGTGGGTTTCTTAGTTTATTTCTCTACAAAAAGAGGAAAACATATGTAAAGCGGTTAGCACAGTGCCTGGCACTGCGTCAGCACTCAAAGGGGTGTGTTGGGGGGGGGGGTGTTGATTAACAATGGTAACTACTGGCATGAACTGGGTGCCTGGGGCATGAATCCGAGGTAGCTTTCGGGTAATCACAAAAGCATGAAGGACTTCGGAGAGTCGTGTGAATTTCCTGGGGCTGCTGGGGCTGCCATAACAAACTGCCGAAAACTGGGAGGCTTAGGACAACAGAAACTTATTGTCTCCCGATTCTAGATGCTACAAGTCTGAAGTCAAGGTGTCACCAGGGCCATGGTCCCTCTGAGTCCTGTAAGGAGAGGAGCCTTCCTTATCACTTCCAGATCCTGGGCGTCCTAAGTGCCCCTGGGTTTGTGGCAGCGTAGCTCCTATGCTTCCATTACTTCACGTGACATTCTCCCTGCTTCTTTTCCCATCATCTGCCCTCTGTGTGTCCTGCTCTGTGTCCAAATTTCTCCTTTTTATAAGAACATATTGGATTAGGCTCCACCCTAAAGACCTCATTTTAACTCCATTACATCTGTAAAGATCTTGTTTCCAAATAAGGTCACATCCTGAGGTACTAGAGGTTAGAACCTCAACATATTTTTGGAGAGGGTACAGTTCAACCCATAATATGAGCATACAGACTTCCTAGAATTCAGGGCAACAAACCTGGCCCTCACCTCTACATTTTCATTTGCTGAGGTCTCCACAAGTTGGGCAAACCCTATACATCCCGGGGAGGCCTGATGCAAAATGAATGGTATTCTGATGTCAGTCAGGTAAGTAGTGAACAGTTCCTAGCTACAAAAGGACAAAAGCTCCTTAGACTCAAGCATAGACAGGGACTATTCTGTAACCTCACTGAGTGAAGGGTACCCAGGAAGTACGTACAATCTCTACACATCCCAAGGGGAACAGCCTTGAACTCGTAGACTGAACCGCGCCAGGTCTGTAAGGAATTAGTATCCTGCGAAAGATTTGTTTCCCACTTACTGTACTCTCCCTCCCCTACATACGTTTTAAATTTTCTGATGTTACTTGACGTATGGAAGTATTATGAGTCTGCCTCTCCCAACGATTTATGGGCTGGGAGGGAGATCCTATGAAATATTCCGCCACCCAGAGAACGGAGGCTCTGTCACCGGCTGCCCCTGGGAGCCTGAGAAGGCTAGAGTTTTATGGGCCCACCTCAGAGCTACAGGTAAATCTCCAACCAAGATCCCCAGATACCAGAGAAGTAAAGGAACACAGCAAAGGTGAAATCTGAGCATAGGAGAGAATAAGGTACAAGTTACAACGAAAGGCATCTTCATGAATCAGATGGGCTGCTGGTTCAGTGTGATGAACCACTCACCTAAATAGGCAGTATAAGGTGCTAGAAATTGTCGGGAAAAAATGTATTAATAAAGTAGAACCATTCAATCCCTAAACTGAGAACTGTATTAGTTTCCTAGGGTTGCGGTAATGAAGACCTACGTACTATATATCTTAAAGTAACAGGCAGGGTTGTTCCTTTCTGAAGGCTGTCCCATGCCTCTCTCCTAGCTGCCAGTGATTTGCTAGCGGTCTTTAGTGGTTTTGCATGTAAATTCATCACTCCGATCCTCAGCCTTCACAAGGCATTTTCTCTGTGTTTCTTCACATAGTCTACCTTCCATATATGTCTGTCTATGTCCAAAGTTCCCCCTTTCTATAAGGACACGAGTCACATTGGCAGAGGGCCTACCCTTACAACCTCATCATAACTTGATTACCTCCATAAAGGCCTTATTTCCAAATAAGATCACATTCGGAGGTCCTGGGAGTTAGGGTGTCAACATATCATTTTTAAAGGGCACAACTCAACCCATAACAAGTACGGAAAGACTTCAAGTACCTTAACATCACATTTTGTAGTTGAATTCACAAGCCATGAGTAGAATAATTTTTGAGTACAATTAGAATGCCTGCTGGCTGAAAGGTAGTGGGATGGTGGGGACATGTGGATGCTCTGCTGCCAGGCAATCTGTCTAAAGCCGCTCCAGTGAGAGTCAGAGCAACCTCCATGCCTAAAGCTCTGATCCACCGATTCTCCACTAAGTTTGGGTGTTAAGCCAGCCCCAAAGAAGAATAGAATAGGGGAGGATCCTCTTCCACCAGGAGACGTGCATTTTCTGGCATGGGAAGATAAGGCTGTCTGATGATAAATTTCCCTTTACATTTTAATGAGAGGTGACATGGAGTAAGAGAGAGACAGAGAAAATGAGAGATAAAAGGCATTTTTGGACGTTTTAGCTATAACACCCACCCCCTCCCCACTGCTCAAAAAAGAAAGACAGATACCACTGGCTGGTTGGAGCGTCATCCCATGCACCAAAAGGGTGTGGGTTCCATTCCCAGACAGGGCACATACCTAGGTTGCTAGTTCGATCCTGGGTTAGAGGCACGTACAGGAGGCAACCAATTAATGTTCCTCTCACATCGATGTCTCTCTCTCTCTCTCTCTCTATTTCTCTCTCTCTCCTCTCTCTCTTCTTTCCTCTCTCTCTAAAAATCAATTGGGTAAGGATAAGGAAGGAAGGAAGGAAGGAAGGAAGGAAGGAAGGAAGGAAGGAAGGAAGGAAGGAAGGAAGGACAAGAGAGAAAGGAAGAATAAGGGACTACCAACAAAAGATAAGAATTTCCCCTGCATTTATTCTGCATTTCTCAGTATTCTCTGGTGTTAATATTTTCAATGAAGAGGAATTTATAATCCCGAGTCAGAAGTATTTTTAGTGCCCAGTTCTCCCCTTCATGTTTGGAAAGATAGCATACCTTGGAAGACCTATTTCCCATATAATGAGGAGGAGGGAGAGAAGGGGGCTCATAACAATAAACAAAACAATAAAAACGGTTAACACTCGTATTACTTACTATGTGCCAAATGCAGTTCTAAGTTCGTTGCAAATATTAGTTCACTTAACCCTCCAACAACACTACAGGTATCACCAGCTCCATTTTACAGATGAGGTAAATGAGGCCAGAGAGGTTGATTGACTGGCCCACCTCCTCCCTGCCCGGGTGTGTGTGTGGACTGGCTCCTGGCTCCAGGCCTGCCGCTGCTTCTGGTAGCTCCCTCACTGTCTCCAGCTTAACACTTAGCGGATGTTATTCCCTGCCTGTGCTTTCACAGCTCTCACCTCTGGTCTGTGAGTGGGAGAATCTGGCAGCAATTATAATATGACATCAGATCCTGCTTGATGAGCAAGCTTCTCCTCCTGGCAGAACAGGCCAAGAGAGGGTGAGAGGAGGGTCTGGAGAGGGTCTTTGAACTTTCATGACACATTCCCTTAAATAACCAGTCCAGAGGACGACATACTGCCTCACGGGTCCTATGAAGAGGCAATGAATGTACCTCTTCCCCCAGTGGGAGAGCTGGACTTCCAAACCACTAGCAACTCCTCTCATTTCATTGTTATTAATATCGCATGACTTTCTTATGTCAATTAAAAGAAAGTAAACTCTTCGAATAACTTTAAACTTCTCCAGATCTTAACTTTTAAGTCTTGTCCTGTCAAAGTCAAAAAACTGAGACCTGAGGAAAAAAAATAGATATGCTATATTGTAGCGGTACAAACAGCCTACACTTTTGAGTCAGCCACATGGTAGCTAAAATCCTATGTGTAATCCTGGGCAAGTGATTTGTTCCAGGTTTGCTCATCTAGACTTAAAATAATAAGAGTAATCATGTCTAAAAAGGGAACCAAGAAGAAAGTGGTTGATCCATTTTCTAAGGAAGATTGGCATGATGTGAAAGCACTGGCTATGTTCAGTATAAGAAACACTGGAAAAGCACCAGTCAGGGGAATTCTAGGAACCAAAATTACATCTGATGGTATCAAGGGTCATGTTTTTGAAGTGAGCCTAGCTGATCTGCAGATTGATTAAGTTGCACTTGGAAAACTCAAGCTAAATACTGAGGATGTTCAGGGCAAAAACTGCCTGAGTAATTTCCATGGCACGGATCTTTCCAGTGGAGACAAACTGTGCTCCATGGTCAAAAAATGGCAGACCATGATTGAAGCTCGCGTTAATGTCAGGACTAGTGATGGTTATTTGCTTCATCTATTCTATGTTGGTTTTACTAAAAAAAACACAACCATCAGATTCAGATGACCTCTGATGCTCAGCATCAACATGTCTGCCAAATCTGGAAGAGGATGATGGAAATTGTGACCCGAGAGTTGTAGACAAATGACTTGAAATCCAGATAGCAATGGAAACGACACAGAAAAGGCTTGCCAATCTACTGTCAGCTCTATGATGTCTTTGTTAGAAAAGTCAGAAGGCTGAAGAAGCCCAAGTTTGAACTAGGAAAACTCATGGCGCTTCATGGTGAAGGTAGTAGTTCTGGAAAAGTTACTGGGGATGAGACAGGTGCTCAAGTTGAACGAGTTGATGGATATGCGTCCTCAGTCCAAGCATCTCTTTAAAATTCAGACTTTTAATGGTGACAAATAAAAAATCCTGTTTGTGGGGTAGGAGAAAAAGAATAATCATGTCTATTCAATGCTATTGTAAGGCTTAGATGAAATCCGGTCGATTGCCTGGCAGGTAAGAAGTACTGCACACATGGGAATTAATCACCATTAAATAAGCATCCTCGTCCTTTTAAACAATTTGTTCATTTGCTTCACTCATTCAAAGTCAAGGTTGGCTGGTCTAATACGTTCCTCTTTTATTTACTTATTTTTTAATCACCAATGTTACTGTTTGTTTTTAAATAGACAGTGGCTGTTGTGTTCAACTTTTTAGCTTTAGAAATGTTACTACAACTTGAACAAGGAGTCAATTTTAGCAGCAAGCAGCCCAACCCCAGAGGAGTGACGTGAGTCCTGGGGCCTCCCACAATCTCCCAGGGACCTGAACACCCTTCATTTACTCGTAGAGGAACCTGAGGAACTTGAATACATAAATTCTCTCTGGTAGTTTCAGAGCTCCTTGTCTGAGCAGAACCACACGGTTATGACATCCTTGGGCGGGTGAGAGCGCCAGTCAGAAAAGCCCCAAATTCTACTGATGTCCTGGCAGATTGCAGATCGCCCAGCTCTGCCAAGCCTACTACTTCAGCTGCGAAGTAGGAATAATAGTGTCTCTCTCACTGGTGTTCCAGCAATCATATCAGAGCATGCCCACGATGGACGTGTTTTGTAAAGTCTAGAAAGTTAGAATTGTCATCTGTTATTGCTTGAATGGATGTGAGTTCATGAGTTGGCTCTGAAAACAGCTTAGCCACTAAACAGGATGGGATTAACAGGACAGCCCTGCTGACACAGATCATAACAGGGAGACTTCTTATTTTGATTTGGAAGCTACTCCAATATCATAGAAAAAAGCCTGGTGTGAATGGTGCTATATTGTGAGAAAAAAAGAAGCGGTAAGCTAAGACAAGGGTCAGAATATGGAGAGAGGACCCCTTAGACATATGAGAAGCAGAAATACAGAAGGGGGACAGGGCTTTTATTGTTACAGGTTTAAAAAAATAAAATAAAAAAGCAAATGACACTACTAGGTTCAGGTGTGTGCTCTAGAACTGGAGAAGCCATCCAAGCCCAGTCCTTCTAGAAGGGTAAGACCAGGAACTCATTGACTCCGTAGTCAACTCCCCGGAAGCATTCAACTTGAAATTCCTTGACTGCATTTCTAAGGCGAAACCCCTTCTGAAAAAAAAAATGCATTTAAAAAATATATATTAGGATTGATTTTTTTTTTTTTGGTTTGGCCTTCAAAAAATTTTTTTTAATCCAAAACCATAATTATGGCCTACCAAGATGGATTGTCCTCCATGCAGCGAGGATGTAATTTTTCCAGTCTCCTCCCTCGGTGGCTGTTACCCTCTTCTCGTCTTTGATGAGCTGCACATGTTGTGGAGGCCACTCCTGGGCCTCAGACAGGAGCAGTCCCTCTCCCCACTGCCAGTGTCCTAATAAGGGAATGAACGAGCTCCTATTGGTGAGGTAAGAGGAGTCAGGCGGTGGATGATATTTTTGCTGATTGAGGAGGATAAGGTGTGGTTTGGCAGGTACCTTGTTGGTTTGGCTGGGTCCTGACCTCATTTTTTCTCTTTTTTACAGTTCAAATTCCATGAAACAGCCTCTTAACAGTTGTTTTCTCATGGATCCTTAGCTGAGCTTTGAGAATAGCATCCTGACGCAAATTACCCCTGATGGGGGAAAGACAGGAACTGGGGGTTATAGGATGTTTTCTTTACAAAAGGAGGTTAAGGTTATAGGTTAAACCCTCGCAGGCACCAGGCCTGCCACTCCAGGGGCTGCCACCAGCGAATGAAGGTGGTGTCAGACTCAAAGTTGGTCATGGAGAGAACAAGGGAAATACCACACAGTGTATTTAACCAATGTTTAATAAGTTTAAAATTTTGATCTGTACAACAGTATTACTTTCTGCTGGTAAATATTGATATTCCCCAATTAAAAAATAAATAAAAAAAGCAAAAAGAGCCCAGCATTTAGGATCATAAGGGTGAGTGGCTTCATCTACCTTTACTTGCCCATGACTGCTCTCTGCACTCTATGTTCTGAATGACTCTACACTGCCTTTGCCATAACTGCCTCTGGCTGGGACGGTTCACTCATTATGAATCAGTGTGTGTCATCCTGGCTGCAGACTGGAATCACGTGGGGAGCCTTACTGCCTGGCTCATACCCCCAGTGGGTCTGATTTAATTGGTCTGGGACACAGCCCGGGCAGAGGGATTTTTAAAAGCTCCCCCAGGTGATTCTGATGTGTAGCCAAGGCTGACAGCCACTGCTCTAAATGCATCTTCTATTATATCCCCCAGCTTCCAGGCTCCTTTTCTTCCTGAGTTTTTGAAACCTTTAAAGAACATACTATATATATATATATATATATATATATATATATATATATATATGTGTGTGTGTGTGTGTGTGTGTGTATGTGTGTGTGTGTGTGTGTGTGTGTGTATAACGAGTTAGACGGGTTTCTTCTCAGGTCATAGGTTCAATCCAGTTTTTTAAAACCTAACAGTAGAGAATTGTGCTTTCAAAATCAACTTCTAGACACATTGGAATTGTTTAAACTTTATTTCCCATGCATGTAAGGGGTAAAATTCTCAGCCAAATAATTGAAAAACAGCGTATCCATTTCAAATTCAGAAATAATGAAGATATATTTTGAATATTTTCTCTGTGTTTATGCAAGTTATTCATCCCTCAGTATTTAGTTAATAAATACTTCTTTATTTTGCTTTTTTATTTTTTTAATTACAGTTTACTTTCAATATTATTTTGTATTGTTTTCAGATATACAGCATAGACAATCACATACTTTACAAAGTGTTCCCCCAATATTTTGGCTTTTCTTTTAATATTAAGCCACGTTCGCATCCTAAAATGTGAAATTGCTATCTGTTGCAAGGATAGGATGACATGACTGAGAATTTTCTTTCAAACTAGAAAGGTAATTTATTAATTAATAGTAAATATAACTGGCAAAATAACCATCTTCATAATTTATATAGAGAGAATGGGGGTGGAGGAAGAGAAACAGGTTCGGTCAAAGAAAAAGACCCCGTTATAGGTTATCATCAATCTTTGATAAACAGAAATGGAGTGAAGGGAGTCAGGATACTCTTAAAAGGTATTCCTTTAAGAATGCCATGGTAGTATTCAGGCTTCAGCATGGGCGTGTTTTAATGTACAGTAGCTAACCAGTACTGGTCATGAGAATTATATCATGAGAACCATCCTACAGGAAAGGCATAGTAACAAATGCTCACTTTGTGTATTCTTCTTTGTCTAGAATGTATGTAGAACGATAAAGAAACCTTGTTGCCTCAGACAAGTTATTATTTGATGGTTTTCTTGGTTATATTACAGTGTTCTTAACCAGACTTTGTTCTATAGGTAAAACGTTTACAGATCATGTCATGGTTGGTCATGTCTGTGGCCAACTGTTTTATTTTGTGCTAGTCTGTCTTTTTTAAATTTTATTTTTCAACTAGAGGCCTAGTGCATGAAATTCGTGCATGGGGGGGGGGTGTCCCTCAGCCTGACCTGCACCCTCTTCAATCTGGGATCCCTCAGGGGGTGTCCTACTGATGGCTTAGGCCCGCTCCCCATGGTTCTCTGCTCTCTGTGGACCTGCCTGCTCAACACCACCGCAGGCCCTGCTGTCTGCTCTCTGTGGGGGCCTGCTTGCCCCTTGCCCCTGCAGTGAGGGCTTAACGGACTCGGGGACTCCAGTGGTGCTGAGGGGATTGGGCGCTGCCATCTTGTGGCTATGGGTGCCACCATCTTTGTTGTGAAGTTACAGTCAATTTGCATATTCTGTCTTTATTAGATAAGATTACAGTTAACATTCAATATTATTTTATATTAATTTCAGGTGTATAGCATAGTGGTTAGATAACTCTATAATTTACAAAATGATCCCCAGATAATTCTAGTCCCCACCTAGCATCATACATAGTTATTACAGTACCATTTCACTTTATTCCCTATTCTGTGGTCTACATCCCCAGGACTGTTTTGTAACTACCAATTAGTACTTCTTAATCCCTTCACTTTTTCACTCAGCATCCCCAACTTCCTCCCATCTGGCAGCCCTCAATTTGTTCTCTGTATCTATGAGTCTGTTTCTATTTTGTTTGTTTGTTTTGTTCTTTAGATTCCACATATAAATGAAATCATATGGTATTTCTCTTTCTCTGTCTGACTTATTTCACTTAATATAATACCCTCTAGGTCTCCCCATGTAGTTGCAAATAGTAAGATTTAATTCTTTTTTATGGCCGAGTAATATTCCATGGTATATATGTACCACTTCTTTATCCACTCATCTATTGATGGGCACTTGGGTTACTTCCATATCTTGACTATTGTAAATAATGCTGCAATGAAAATAAGAGTGTATATATATTTTTAAATTAGTGTTTTGGATTTCTTTGGATATATACCCAGAAGTGGAATTGTTGGATTGTATGGTAGTTCAATTTTTTACATTTTTTTTAAACTTCACCCAAGGACTGTGTGGTGTGCAGGCCAACACTACCCTACTGAGCCACACCAGCCAGGGCCAATTTTTAATTTTTTGAGGAAACTTCATACTGTTTTCCATAGGGGCTGCAGCAATTTTCAATCCCACCAACAGTGCACCAGGGTTCCCTTTTCTCCACATCCACGCCAACATTTGTCATTTATTGATTTTATTGAAGATAGATATTCTAACAAGTGTGAGGCGGTATCTCATTGTGATTTTAATTTACATTTCTCTGATGATTAGTGACATTAGCATCTTTTCATATATCTATTGTCAATCTGAATGTCCTCTTTGGAGAAGTGTCTATTCAGGTCCTGGGCCCATTTTTTAATTGGATTGTTTGTTTGTTGGGTGTTGAATTGTATGAGTTCTTTATAAATTTTGGACATTAACCCCTTATCAGATGTATCATTGGCAAATATGTTGTCCCATTCAGTCGATTGTCTTTTCATTTTGTTGATGGCTTCCTTTGCTGTGCAAAATTTTTAGCTCGATATAGTCCCATTTGTTTATTCTTTCTTTTGTTTCCCTTGCCTGAGGAGGTATATCAGGAAACATATTACTGAGAGAAATGTTCGAGAGTTTACTGCCTATATTTTCTTCTATGAGTTTTATGGCTTCATGTCCTTTGTCATATATTAATTTACTATGTAGGCTTGGAATTATTTCTGAGCTCCCTATTCTGTGCCATTGGTCGAGGTGTCTGTTTTTATGCCAGTCCATGCTATAGCCTTGTTGTATACTTTGATATCAAACAGTGTGATACCTCCAAATTTGTTCTTTGTCAAGATAGCTGTGGCCATTTGGGGTCTTTTATGGTTCCATAAAAATTTTAGGATTATTTGTCCTAGTTCTGTGAAGAATGTCATTTGTATTTTGATAGGGATTGCATTGAATCCATAGATTGCTTTGGGTAGTATGGACATTTTAATGATATTCATTCTTCCTATTCATGAATTTAGTATATGCTTTCATTTATTTGTATCTTCTTCAGTTTCTTTCTTCAATGTCTTCTAATTTTTCAAGTACAGGTCTTTTACCTCTATAGCTAAATTTATTCCTATATATTTTATTTTTTGATGCAATTGTAAATGGGATTGTTTTCTTAATTTATCTTTCTGATAGCTCATTATTGATGTGTAACCAGTTAACTGCCACGATATTTTAAGTTTAATTAAAAAGGTCCGCGGCTTGCGTCTATAGATGCTTATGACATACCAATGGATAAAAATGCAACTAATTTCTGAATATTAATTTTGTATCCTGCTACTTTACTGAATTCATTTATCTGTTCTAGTAGTTTTTTGATAGAATCTTTAGGTTTTGTTAAGAGTTGTTTTTATTTCTGATTCAATTTTGTAGATAGTAATCGGTCTGTTCAAATTTCTGTTTCTTCTTGATTCAATCTTGAAAGGTGTGTTTCTAGCAATTTATCCATTTCTTCCAGATTGTCCAATTTATTGGCATATAATTATTAGTAGCATTTTATTACAATCCTTTGTATTTCTGTGGTATCAGTTGTCACTTCTTCTCTTTAATTCTGATTTTATTTATTTGGGTCTTCTCTTTTTTTTCTTGATGAGTCTGGTTAATAGTTTATTAATCATGTTTATCTTTTCAAAGAACTGGCTTTTGGTTTCATTGATCTTGTGTATTTCTTTAGAGTATTTTGTTTATTTATGTCCTTTCTTCTACTCTCTTTGGGCTTTGTTAATTGATATTTTACTAGTCTTTTTTATGTGTAAGGTTAGATTGTTTATTTGAGAATTTTCTTGTTTCTTGTTCCTTGAGGTAGGCCTGTATTGTTATGAATTTCCATCTTGCTGTTTCCCATAGATTTTGAGTTGTTGTATTTTCATTTTCATTTGTCTCAAGGTATCTTTATTTCTGATTTGATCTCATTGTTAACCCATTCATTATTTAGTAATATGTTATTTGGCTTCCATATATTTTTGTGTTTTTCCTTTTTTTTGCTTTGGGGTGAAATGCTCTAAAAATATCAAATAAATCCATCCAGTCTAAGGTGTTATATAAGGCTGCTGTTTCCTTCTTGATTGTCTGTCTGGCAAATCTATCCATTGATGTCAATGGTGTGTATAAGTCCTCTACTGTGCCTAATACTATAGCTCTCTCCCTTTATGTATATTAATATTTGCTTTGTATATTTAGGTCCTCCTATGTTGCATGCATAAACGTTTTCAAGGGTTATATCCTCTTGTTGGATTGACCCCTTTATCATTAAGTAATATCCTTTATCTCTTATTATAACCTTTGTTTCAAAGGCTATTTTGTCTGATGTAAGTATTGTTTCCCCAGTGTTTTTCTCTTTCCATTTGTATGAAATATCCTTTTCCATTTGTTTACTTTTAGTCTGTGTGTCTTTCTATCTGAAGTAGGTCTCTTCTAGACAAGTTATATAGGAGTCTTGTTTTCTTTTTATTGTATTAATGTTTTTTAGAGAGAAAAGAAGAGGGAAAAGGAGGGTAGACAACAATTGGCCTCCTCTCATACATGCCCTGATTGGGGATCAAACCCACAACTTGGGTATGTATCCTGACCAGGAATCGAACCCATGACCCTTCAGTCCATAGGACAATGCTCCATCCAAATGAGTCACCCTGGCCAGGGCTTGGGTCTGTTTTCTTATCCATTCAGCTACCCTATGTCTTTTGACTGGCATATTTAATCTATTTGCATTTAAAGTAATTGTTGATAGATATGTATTTATTTCCATTTTATTATTCATATATTTGATCTTTTTTTCTCTTTCTTCTTAAAGAGTCTTTAACATTTCTTGTAATACTGGTTTGGTAGTGATGAAATCCTTTAGGTTTTTCTTGTCTAGGAAGCTCTTTATCTGTCCTTCAATTCTAAATGATAGCTTTGCTGGGTAGAGTAATCTTGGTTATAAGTCTTTGCTTTTCATCATTTTGAATATTTCCACTCCCTTCTGGCTTGACATGTTTCTGTTTAAAAATCAGCTGACAGTCTTAAATGAGCTCCCTTGTGGGTACCTTTACTAGGTTAGGGAAGTTTTCAGTCATTATTTCTTTGAATAGGTTCTCAATCCCTAGCTTCTCTCTTCTGGTACCCTTATGATGCAAATATTGTTATGCTCAATATTGTCTTGGTGGTCCCTTAAACTATCCTCTTTTTTAAATTCTTTTTTCTTTTTGCTGTTCTGATTGGGTGTTTTCTGCTACCTTGTCTTCCAAATTGTTGTTTCAGTCCTCTGCTTTATCTAATCTGCTATTGATTTATTCTAGTGTATTCTTCATTTTGATATTGTATTCTTCATTTCTATGTCCTTTTTTGTGTTTACCATCTCTTTGTTGAAGTCCTCAGTGAGTTTTTCTATTCTTCCCCTAGAGTTTCTACAGCATCCTTATAACCTTTGGTTTTAATTCAGTTTCTGGTAGATTTCTTGCTTCCATTTCATGTATTTTGTTTTCTGGATATGTCTTCTGTTTTTTCATTTTGACATGTTTCTTTGACTCTTCATTTTGGTTGCTTCTCTGTGTCTGTTTCTATGTTTTAGAAACAAACTAGATGTATATCTGCTATGGCTCCCAGTCTTAGCAGTGTGGTCTTATATAATAGGTGTCCTGTGAGACCCAGTGGCAGAGTCTCCCTGATCACCTTAGTTGGATGCTTCAGAGGTGTCTCTTGTGTGGGTTGTATGTGCCTTCTTGTTGTAGTTGAACCTTGATTACTGTTGCTACATCAGTTAATGTGATTGACCCTCAGGCTGGCTGACGGTGAGGATTCGCCACAACCACAGCATATGAGCTGCTGTGCAGGGCCTGACATGCAGTGGGATTTGTCCCATTAGGTTCTGATGTCTGCCAAGACCTCTTTTTGGGAGCGCCACTATGGAATTAATTAGGTGGTATGCTGTTGTGGTCTAAAGCCTGCCAGCAGGTGTATTGATTCTGGTGCCACTTGAGAAGGACTCCCTTGCAGGTCAATGTCAGACATTGTCTGTGAGCAGCCCAGGGCTACCTGTTAGTAGATGCAAAGTAATCTACAGTTGGTAGCTGTCTATGCAGGATCTGGATGCACCTGGGAAGCGCCATGCTGAGAACCAAGGCTGACTGCCTACAGTACGGGCCTAGGGTCAGTCAGCAAAAGGACAGAGGCACCACAAGACCTACCAACCCCTGCCAGCTGCCTAAAAAGCTCAGTCGATGAAAGAGCCTTGGGTGGTATATGAATTGGGTGAGACAGGGTCTCAGGGAGTCACCAGTGTGGGATGAATAAAATTCACCAGATTAATACAGATTCAGATTTGGTGCCAGTGTAGGCAGAGACATTCAGTAAAAAAAGTCTCAGAGTACACCAGGGCCACACTGCCGCCGCCTGAAAAGGGTCTCGGGGGATGGTCAGGGTGGAGCTAGTGGAGTTCACCAGGCTAATGTGGATTCAGACTTGGTCATATGGGGGGAGGGTTCAACATAGGGACAATGGTATGTGTCCCTCCAACCCTCGCCCTGAAGCCACACAACTCAGTTTTTCCCTGTGTGTCTCTGTCATCCCTGAACATGACAGAATTCCTCGAGAGTTTTTTAAGAAAGACTGCAATGCAAGCCCAGGCTGGTTGCTGCCCAAAGAGCGTTAGGTCTTGTGCCATTTGGGTGGGGCAGGGTCTCAGGCAGTCTTCAGGGTGTTCAAATTTGGCCAGTGTGGGAGGGGAGCTCAACACAGGGGCAATGGTATACATCCCTCCGGCCCTTGCCCCGAAGCCACACAACTCAGTTTTTCCCTCTTGGTCTCTGGCATCCCTTGGTCTTGATGGAATTCCTCAAGAGTTTTCTAAGAAAGCCTGCAACGCAGGCCTAGGCTGGTTGCTGCTGAAGGAGCCTAGGGCCATGTTCGTGTTTGATAGGGCAGGGTCTCGGGTAGTCATCAGGGTGGAGCTAGAAGAGTTCGGGTTTGCTCTGTGTTGGGAGAGCTCAACACTGGAAAGATGGCATCCATCTGCAGCAGGGGAGGAAGACTCAACACAGGGACCATGGCGGCTGTTCCTCCAGCTCTTACCTCTAAGCCACACAACTCGGTTTTTCCCTGTATGTCCCTGGCACCCCTCGAGCCTCTATCCCTTTGCCAGAGCCCAAGGTAAGTGCCTGTGACTGCGAGTTTGTGTGCCAATATTTCGACTTTTCTTTTAATAGTAAGCCACGTTCACATCCTAAGATGTGAAATTGCTATCTGTTGCAAGGATAGGATGATATGACTGAGAATTTTCTTTCAAACTAGAAAGGTAATTTATTAATTAACAGTAAATATAACTGGCAAAATTACCATCTTCATCATTTATACAGGGTCCTCCCTATTGAGAGAATGGGGTGGAGGAAGAGAGACAGGTTCGGTCAAAGAAAAAGACCCCGTTATAGGTTATCATCAATCTTTGATAAACAGAGAAATGGAGTGAAGGGAGTCAGGATACTCTTCAAAGGTATTCCTTTAAGAATGCCATAGTAGTATTCCAGGCTTCAGCATGGGTGTGTTTTAATGTACAGTAGCTAACCAGTAGTGGTCATGTTGCTTTCAACAAACATGACATAATATGGGAGACAAAACGATAACACACATAACAAGATTAAGGCGATGTATGTCAAATATGTGGGACACAGGAAAAGAGTTCCTTCCAGTTGACCTTCGTCGTATCTTGTAAGACATCACGGAAGAGTGTAGCATTTGAGCTGGCCTTGTGGAGACAGAAGATCACTCTAGGTAAAAATGGAGAGGAGAGAAGAGCATGCCTAATTTTTTTGACTGATAGTGGTACGATATGAAAAATTTGAGACATTGGCTTAGATCAGGGACCTGCAAACTTTTTTTTACCTACGGTCATAACTCCTGGAATGTGGCACTGGAGTGTGAAAGCAGCCATAGACGATCTGGGCATGGCTGTGTTCCAATAAAAGTTTATTTACGAAAACAGGATGTGGGCTGGATTTGGCCCTTGAGCCAGATCCCTGGCCCAGATGACTGAAGCTCTTTGTTAATCTGCAGAGCACCTTAAGAAAGTTCACGCAGTGACATAGTTTAGAAAGCAGACAGGTATGGGAACTAAAGACCCGGGTCTGGTCCTGACTGTGTGAGTCACTTCGCCTCTCAGACCCCGGGTTACCATGTATGACATGTGGCGCTTGGATTGAAAATCACTTCCACAATCCCTTCTAGTTTAATTATTCTGTAGTTCTAATATCACCACAGTGCAGATCTCACCTGGGGTCTGATTGAGAGGCAGAATAAGTGAAAATCTGGTTTAATTCTTTGTGGGCACAGTGAGTACAAGAAAGTGGAGAAGATGGTAAGAACAGGAAGGGCTATACATGCCATTCTGAAAAGTGGGAAGTGGTAGTTATTGCTCGTGGAGGATCCTCTACAGTGCTTCTGTTCTAAATGACGGTAGGATTTGCTGAACTGAAGTCTCCTCTTGCAGCTAGGATTGATGGAGCCCTTGATATTGGGTAGCTGGCCCTTTATTTCATGGGGAAAGCTGCAGAGTGACATGAAACACCTGGAGTGGAGACTGAAACTAGAAAATCCTGCCTGTGGACTTGCTAGGGCCACCGCCTCGGAAGGAGCCTCTCCTTCCGCTGAGGGAAACGGTTGGTTTACTCTCCATTTATTAGAGGCTGGCCGCCTGTGTGCCAAGCACAACTGCAGCTTTCCTAATGCCCTCCATGCACTCCACGCCCCGGCCAGACTGAACTGTTTGCTTTTCCATGTCCATATTTCCTGACTCTGCAGCCTTGCTATTTGAGCTCTCTGTGTGTGGAAAAGTCCTCTTCTCTCCTCCCCACCAGCCCCCACCCCCTCTCCTAGCCTAGCATCCTCAAAGACCCAGCTCAAATACTACTTTCTCCATGAAGTCTTCTCTGATCCCTTAGCTGGAATTGTCTTCTTCCTCCTCTAAACTTTAAATCACTTTACCAATAAGTCTCCTATGGCATTGACCACGTGTCTTAGCTTCCCTACCAGATTATAAATGCCTTTCAGGAGTCTAATGCATCTTGACTTTCACCCTCAGTGGTTGGATATTGTAAATGCTCGACAAATAGCTGTTGAATGGATGTGCTAATTCCGGCCACCTGGGTGTCAGTTTGCATGTTGGAGCGGCATTGCCCACCGGCCTCCCACGATCACAAGTTAAGACTCCACCTTCATTGCCCACCACCTCATCCTCAGAACCTAAGCCACTGATGCAGCCCCCAGTGCTGCCCAGAGTTCTCCACTCTGATGTCCCACTTGAACTGAACTGACCTCCCCTCAAAGACTAGAACCTTTGGTGGGTTGGTTGGGGAGAGGAAGGTACATACGATTAGAAGCCCTTAAGCCAGTGGTTCTCAACCTTCCTAATGCCACAACCCTTTCATACAGTTGACCCCCAGCCATAAAATTATTTTCGTTGCTACTTCATAACTGTAATTTTGCTACTGTTATGAATCGTAATGTAAATATCTGATATGCAGGGTGTATTTTCATTGTTACAAATTGAACATAATTAAAGCATAATGATTAGTCACAAAAACAATATGTAATTATATATGTGTTTTCCGATGGTCTTAGGCGACCCCTGTGAAAGGGTCATTCGACCCCCAAAGGGGTCGCGACCCACAGGTTGAGAACCGCTGCCTTAAGCCAATGCCAGTGCTGTAACTTTGTAATTTGTAATTAAAAGATAGGACATTTTTAAGAATAAAGTAGGTTATCTCCCCTACTGAGACAGTGTCTCCTGTCTAGGTAACAATTTTAAGGAACTAGTGATTGCACTGAGATCTAGTCAGGAGACACCTGAGCCTCGCTGGTTGATAATCTAATGTTGGGATAGAAATCTGCAGGTGTAGACAGGCCAGGTCCTCCCTCTCAGAGCCCTGGTGTCTGGCTCTTAAGCTGTTGATGATTCTAATTCAATTAACACACCCAAATCTAAGTGCTCAGCTATTTCATATTACTGTACCTGCTAAAATATCCCCATTTTTATGGGGTCTCCTGTTAATTCAAAGGGTGTCTTAGTGTGGAAGGTTATTATTTGGTTTGGTTTGGGCAGGCTGGCTTTCTACCAAATCACTGCCAGTGGGTGTCTGCTTGTTCCCCTCGCATGGAGCAGGCTCCGTCTTAGGTAAGGTTTCCGTTGACTTGGGAAGACTCCGTGACTTCCTTTCCCAACAGTAGGGAGGTTGGACCCATTCGCAGTGGTTGGCTCCCAGGTCCCCTGCAAGAATAAATGTTGTTTCCAAAGAGCCAAATGTCCAGGATTTGGCCCTTCAGCGTTCATTTCCTGTCTCCACTCAAGATTTGTCTTTCTATTTGCTACTGCTTGTAAACATACTCTGCATGCAGTTCTAGCGCGTGGGGGGAGCTGGGAGCCAGCTGGATGTGAGGGAAGTTTGCCACAATACCTCTCAAGCCGGGAGGTAGCAATCACCCCAAAATGTGCTTTCCTGTTAGAATGACAGTCACTTCTATTACCAGAGGTGCTGGAAACAAAACTCGAGTGTCATTCTGTCAGTAATTTGAGCTTTGTGTTTCTAAAGAAGAGGTGAAGGCCTGCATTGGGGCAAGGTTGGGTAGAGGAGGGAAGTGTGTGTTGGAGGGGAGTGGGGTCGGGGGAATAGGGGCCATCTGTAATAACTATCAACAACAAAAAATAAACTTAAAAAAAAAGCACAGCACAGGCTGCTAGCCTTGGCCCATGAAAATAAAATAAAATAAAATAAAATAAAATAAAATAGAAGAGAAAAGAGGCAAAAAAAAAAGGGGGGGGAGATGGAAAGCTATGCCACCCGAATAGCAAGAAATGGAGCCAAAAGAGAGGACCGAGGAAGAGGAAATGAATAGTAAATCTTTTTCCAATTAAGAAAAATGAGAGTGGAAGCAGGAAAGCTCCAGAGGGCACTTTGGCGGGGGGCGGGAGGATCAGAAAAAGCCTGTTATGAAAATCCATTACACATAAATTTCCTTGCATTAGGCACTGCTTGTCTACAGAGGCTGCGGAGAATCCTCTCGGCTGACACGGGACATGCGACTTTAGTTAGCGTCTCCACACGGCGTGTACTTTCCCAACGGCTTGTCTGCAATACCACTCTCCCCTCGCAGGGATCCTTTAATTAGTCACAGGTCCGTAATCTCCCCACTCACGGACATCTTGTTTTCATTTTTCCAATCACTTCATTTCTTTCTCTAAATGTTTACCCGTGCGATAGGGTCCCCTAATTTGAAGCTCCACCACATGACATTGTGGACCATTGTACTGCATTGCAAAAATATTTCCGATTTGGTGGCAAGACTTGAATTTCTAGATCACACTAGGTGTAAGGCTCGTCTAAAATGTGTTCACATTTTTTAGATTTGAAGAGAGAAATGGAAATTTCTGCTTCTAGGAGACTGTCTTGGACTATGAAAAGAATCTGTCTGTTTATATATCTGTGGTCAGAGGCAGTTGCATCTAAATGAGCCAGTAGGAATGTGGGGGTTACCCTGCACCCTACTCTGGGACAGTTGCTAAGCTGGTTGTATATCCAGGTCCAGACCTATATGAGAGAGAGAGAGAGAGAGAGAGAGAGAGAGAGAGAGAGAGAGAGAGAGAAAGTATTGCCAAGTCATTGACACCTGGGTCTGAATTGTTTTATCATGTTTTACTTTTTTTAATAAAAAAGCCCAAGGTTTATTGTCCACATCTACAACGTGCATTAAAGCAAGATTGTCCTTTAGTAGCTACAACAGTCAGAAAATAACCCCAATTCAGATTTTCCTTTGGATTCACAGCATTTTTTAAAGTCTAAGTTTACTGATGATAATATTTATTTGATTCTTATTAGACAAAAGAAAAAAAATCCTAGATTGGAGATGAAGAAAAGTAATGTTTATGAAAACTCGGATAGTAATTGAGTTTATCTCTATTAGCCACATCTTTTTACCAGTTGAATCTTAAATAAGGGTTGAAAGAGAAGAGAGTTTGATTGCTTTATTTTAATATTCTTACTGGCCACTTAAACATTTCTCACTTCTTTTCATTCATTTCAACCAAAGTTTAACGTGAATAACCAAGTGAAAGGGAAGATATGTCTTCTCCAACATCAACCTTCTCTTTCCATACCTCCCCTTTCTAAACATTTATAAATTAAAAAGTGAACTGTTTCTATCAGGCCACACTTATTGCTTTTATGGGGTAGAATAGCGGGAGTGATACAAATCCAGTCCTATCTGTGGCAAAATGAATAGATTTTAGTTTATCTCGGGGATCGGTCATGAACTTACCCTCCAAAATCTGTATTTAATAGGTTTGGCAGATGCACTGTTCTTTTTAAAAATAAATTGGGGAAATTCAATAAGAAAGTAAATCCAGAGTCTATTCATTTTATTTCTACCAAATATCACAAACTATCTATGGACTTTTAAAAAGAAAATGAGACCAGTTAAGTAAAAAGTTAGACATTTATCTTATCCAAACTATGCTCTCAAGAAACGTGGGAGATAGTAAAGGACACAGGGAGGATAAATGGAAATGGAAGGAGACTTGACTTGGGGTGGTGAATATACAATACAGTATGCAAATGATGTATTATAGAATTAAACACCTGAAACCTATATATTTATTAACCAATGTCACCCCAATAAATTCAATTAAAAAATAGAAATGAAACTAGAGAATTATTTTTTTAAAAAAAGAAATGCTTGGAAATCCTATACCTCATTTATTATTATAAACTACAGCTATTTATTTAAACATGGAGAATCTCTGAAATATAATGCATACAGTATGATTATGTAAACTTCTGAGAAGGCAAATCTAAAAATTGAATCATTTAAGGATGCATACCTTGGGGGTAAAACTACAAAGAAAATCAAGAGAATAATTAAAATAATACCAAATTCAGGCTAGAGGTTATTTAGTGGCATAAAAAGAAATAGGGATGGGATTGAAAGAGCACATAAGAATCTCCAAGGTGCTCACACTATTTAAGTTGGGTAGTAGGCACATGGGTATTATTACTTAAAATAAAAATAAAAGGTTAATATGCAAATTGTCCCCTCTACTGGGAGTTCAACCAGGGGGCAGGGCCTGCTGGCCAACAGCCCACGACCCCCTTCCCCTGTCCAGCCTCACCCCCAATCGCCCCACCCACCCTGATCAGGGTCAGGGCCGGCTGGCCAACCTCCTGCGTCCCCTCCCCCTGGCCAACCTGGCCCAATTGGCCCTGATTAGGTTGGGCTGGCCAGACCCCACCCATGCACAAATTCGTGCACCGGGCCTCTAATTATTTAAAATGGTCATGTACTATACCTTCATTTATAGGTACAGTATGTTTCATACTAAACATATTTTTAATTTAAAATATTGACCCCAAACAATTAGAACCCATTGTTTAAAAAGTTTCCTGTGGCCCTAGCTGGTTTGGCTCAGGGGGTAGAGCATCAGCCTGTGGACTAAAGGGTCCCAGGTTTGATTCCTGCCAGGGGCATATGCCCGGGTTGTGGGCTCAATCCCCCCTAGTAGGGAGCATGCAGGAGGCAGCCAGTCAGTGATTCTCTCTCATCATTGATGTTTCTATCTCTCTATCTCTCTCCCTTCCTCTCTGAAATCAATAAAAAATATATTTAAAATAAATAAATAAATCCTATATAATAAAAGCCTAATATTCTAAGTGTCTAGTCGTCCATTCAACCAATCAAAGCATAATATGCTAATGATATGCTAAGGCCACTCAACCGCTGGCTATGATGTGCACTGACCACCAGGGGGCAGACAGTCAACTGGTTGACCAGTCTCTATGACGTGCACTGACCACCAGGGTGCAGACACTCCAACCAGTAGGTTAGCTTGCTGCTGGGGTCCGGCTGATCAGGACTGAGCGAGACAGGCCGGAGACATCCTGGAGCCCTCCCGCTCTCCCTCTCCAGCTGGCCAACCTTCCTCATTTCTCCCCGGCTCTGATCATGCACAGGTGGGGTCCCATGGCCTGGCCTGCACCCTCTCACAATCTGGGACCCCTTGGGGGATGTTGGAGAGCCAGTTTCAGCCCGATCCTGCAGGCCAGGCTGAGAGACCCCACTGGTGCACGAATTCGTGCACTGGGCCTCTAGTAAGTAAGTAAGTAAGTAAATTATATATATATGTATATATTTCCTGTGACCACCTGTACTACTGATTTGGAAATGAGTCACTAAGTTTAGGGCTCTGCCTGCCCTAGAGCAGGACCATTCTGAGAACTATGTTCCAGTAAACCTTAGTAAGCCACACTGCCTTGAGTCAGAATCAGAACTCACAGAACTCTTCTCACCTCCCATGATCAATCAGACCTGATCTATTCTTTTGACAGGGCATTGCAATCATAAAGACGCTAAGAACTGGCCTGCTGCGATAGTGTAGAGGCGAGCAAAGAGGTTTTTCTTCCACTGTCTGATGTTTCTTTCTCCTCTGCTCTGAGCACATGTTTACCCACCATGGTCTGTGGTTACAGAAACTCATGTGATTATGGGAGGACACCATTGTATAAAGCATATGTTAGGCCGGTGGTGAAAACTTGTGGTGACAGCATATAAGAGAACACCAACATGTGCAAGCACACAACCTCTTACTATAGAGAACCATAAATGTATGGGTGGTTTGCAACTTTAGTAATTCTCAGATGTGTGTATGTATGTGGAGATGGGGTGGCAGAAGGGGAAATAGATGAAGTGAGGCATGCCTCTCTTCCTAGGTGAATTTCTTCATAATAACATATCACCTCACATGTCTTCACCAAGTAACAGGCACACCTTTGATACAGGAACACATACAGCAACACATTCTACAGTGAAATTCAGCATATTTTGACCTTCCTTCCCCCATTAAATATATATATATATATATATATAAAATCAGGAGGGTTTTCTTTCATTCTATTTTATATTAATAACAGACCAATTGTCGATTGGCTGCCAATCTAGTTCTAAAAATATTCTGACCTGAAAAATATTTTTATTTTCTGGATTTTTTTTTCTCCATTAATATTTTTATTTTCTGGATTTTTTTTTCTCCATTATAATTTTTAATGCCTTTTTTTCAAGGAATCCAAGGGGGAAAAAATCAGAATTAGGCCTCATGTGCATTAAATGAAACCACAACATTTTGCAGGCACCACACAAGCAAAATCATAGTTAAGAACCTTGAATGTTTCTATAAACCTCTTTTAACTTTCAAACATACAGTAAATCTATAGGGTGAATATGACTCATTTCAGTAGCTCAGGATTTTCCCTTCTGATCACAGCATGGCCTGAGATTTTGCTGAGAGCGTGTGAGCAAATCACAGAATTGACTGGATACGTTTGGAGAATCTGCTTGCATTTCATGTTTTGAGAGAAGATTACTGGGGGCGGGGGGGGTGGTACACGACAAGGAATAATGAAAGGACATGAGTCACTTTGCCTCCTAACAGAGGACCAGCACATTTTCAACCCACATGATATGTTAACTCTTTAAGTTGGATCCCATCTTAAGACCCAGGTTAAGACAATGATAGTGGCAGAACCAAGAATGATGGAAATCAAAGAAAAGTAATTGACTAAGAAGTTGTCCTGAGTGTCCGTAAACCCCAGGCAGTCTTCCTCCTGGGTGAGGCCTGCGTGGGGAGTGTCCCGCTGCAGAAAGCTGGGACAGGATCATGTTTGGGGTTGAGTGGCTCACTTACATCCTGGGGTCACTCCTTCAACAAATGCCACCTTCTTCAAACGACTCGTTACATGAAAGTGGAGGTACAGTGCAAGGCAGAGAGATGGGAGCTGGTCTTAGGGTGCAGCTATTTAATGTTGGAATTTTGGGTGCAACATTCTCTTTTTAAAATATAGGACATTGCAAAAACAATGAAAGAAAGAGACTTGGGAACCTTTATCCGAATGGGACTTCCATGAGTCTTTCATAAATTGGCCTCATTTTAGGGATGGAGCCTTTTCTTTCTCCCAGATTTTCCTCACGTAACCTGTGAGTCTGCATGTGTGTCTGCACATGTATGTGTGTTACCAAACATGAGGGATGTCAAAGAACACAAAAGAATTTGAAGGTGGCAATTCAAAGTCTGTTCAGTGGCTCTGGAAATCTTTCTATCCACAGTAGATCTCTAGTGGTAAAGTCATTGAAAGAGATTCCCAAATTTATACCCATACCAAGTATTTTCTGTAGTCTGGCAAACAACTGTTTCAGGAGTGAAGGGCTGTTCTTCAAATATGTCTAAATATAAATGCAATGTTTTATAAGATACAGATTCCTTTTTATGCATTATGGATGTTACAGGCACTTTACAGAACATTTTATTAATAAATAACAAAAGTATAAGCAATTGTCATGTTACCTTAATTTTTTTCTTGATAAAGGATCCTCATCCTTAAATGTTAGAAATTACTGCTATATAAGATGTAAAAGATTAAATTTTCTCTGACTCTTGTCAGTTAGCAGAGGACTGTATCACTATATGTTAATCCAACCAGGTTATTTGAAGTGACAGAGCATAGCGATGTAAGTTGAAACAACTATTGTGTTGGGGAATCTGACAGGATCTTTTACATTTAAATGAACATATACTATTCCACTTCACACTATCTACCCTAGAGAAACACGTGTGCACAAGGTGTTATAGCACTGTATATGGTAGAGAAAAGTTGGGGAACCAAATGCCTATCAATAGGAGAATGGTAACATTAACGGTGGGATCCTCTACAGAAAGTGACAGAAAGAAGTGATGTCTTGGTGGAGTGAATTTGAAAAATCATCAAACATGTTATTACATTTTTTAATTGTAAAATAATTATGTCATATATGTATGTAAAAAAATATAATAGCAAGATTACAAATCCAAACTTGATGAACTATTTGGTTTTCCAATTAATTACTCAGAGTAGTACTGTGAATGTCAACATAAAGTAAGTAAATTTGTACTCAGTATAGACAACCACTTTTCCCCCATTCTCTCTGGGTCTTTAATGCTCTTAACATGTAATAAAATCAATCTTCCTCATAAAAATGGCTATTACTGCCCAGCCAGTGTGGCTCAGTGGTTGAGTGTCAACCCATGAGTCAAGAGGTCACTCATTCGATTCCTGGTCAGGGCACATGCCCGGGTTGTGGGCTTGATGTTTCTATCATTCTATTCCTCCCCCTTCCTCTCACTCTAAAAATCAATAAAGACATTTAAAAATGGCTATTACTTTTTCTTATTCTATTTTTAAACATGGTTTCCTGATAAGAGATCTTGTTTTATTAATAAAATACTATTGCCAGCATTTTTACTTGGAAAGTTCAAGGATCATGTACTATCATCTCAAATCAGAAAATAGCAAAATGGAAAGAAGACAAAATGAAAGGAAATAAGAACAACATTCTTCAAACCCTGGGGAACATGAGGTGAAACCAAAATAAAACCACCTTTATTGTAGATGACATGGTGCCAATGTTGCACAAGTCTTAAGAAATCTGTGATGGGGAAGGAGGAGGGGGTGAGGAGGACACAGGCAAGATGACAAGGAGTGCCCGCTCCAATGTCTTAACTGTGGGAGCTCCTGTTACTTCCTCTTCCTCTCATCGATGTACATTTAGATCCTGGCCCATCCAGACATAAAGACACCAGTTCCTCACAGAGTCCCTTCTTTGCCATATCTGCAATACCTTTCCCCCCCATATCTGCAATACTTTTATTTGTTTGAACTTTCTATCTAAAAGGTACAGCGTGTAACATGATTGTCTTATGACTTGAATATACTGAGGCTGCAGCACCCTGGTGGTAGAGTACCTCTTTGGTGTGAAAGCCACAGCATTCCAAGAGAGTTTTCCCATCGCATAGGTCTGTTTTTTCTTATAATTTAACACCAGAGCCTTCTAGCAGTGGTTCTGGGAATGGAAGAAAAGCCAGTTCTCTCTACTTTGTTCATTCCACTGACAGTCAAATAACATCACGTAATTATTAGGGACTTTTGAGGTTGTTTAACACTTATTCATGCAAACACACACACACACACACACACACACACACCATTTCTCTTTCTTTCCCCTGAATATTTGATGAGCCATTTTGCTCTGCAGTAAGACCAAATACCGTATGTATAATTGCAATGGTTTATAAGATGCAGCATTGGCCCCTGCAGTAAGCTCGATCATACCTTTCTCCAAGTGTTCATGCCTCCACAGACAAGCAAAGGCAGCTACCAAAAAACAGGGCACAGGACTCCATACTAAACCTGCTAACACCCAGCATGGGTGGGGGAAGTCATGGATTCTTCTTGTCAAACTTTTTTTTAATAGAGAGGTACTTTACATATCAGTTGGGGTTACCTCTTTTCAAATAAAATGCATTCAATTAAACCTCTAATCAACATGGTTTTGTCTTTCCCAGATGAGTCAGAGGAAGTTCGGGCCCCACACTGCCTCTGAATCATCTGGGAACATCAGCTGTTTGTAGTGGAGAGCACCAGTACCCTGGTTAATGCCGCGTTTCTCAGAAGGAACGAATGGATTGTTGTGCTTTTATTACAATCCAGTGGGTGGTTAGGTATGATGTTTACTAGTCAGCAGCCTTTCAAATACATTTTCATCTGGTGTGTGGGAGGTTAGAGAAGTTAACATTTTGTCTTTAGCAGGAGCATAAGCTAGATGTTGAGCTAGCATTTGGATGTCTTTTTTAATAAATTCTACTTATGATGAAATTAGCACTCACATACATTGCTGGTGTTGCATGCCTTTCTGGAGGGCAAGTTGTCAGTGTGTATCAAAAGCCTTTAAAGTGAGCATACTTTTAAACACAGACATGCTAACTTCAGAGAATTTTTCCTGGGTGAGTAATTGAACAAGTGCTAAAAGTATAGCTATAATGATGTCCTTTCCAGCATTGTTTATAAGAACATAAATCTGGAAAAATCTTAACTATCAGGGAAAAATGGGTTAAATAGATTATAATACATTTATTTAATTACTGTATACATCTGTACATAGAATACTGTGTTGCTGTGAAAATTATATTTTACTAGTATGTTAAAATAATCATAAATGAGGTAAATTTAAAACTGTTTATAAAATATATATATATATATATCATAATTCCACTTTGTTAAAAAAAAAAAGAATCTGTGATACATGGGAAAATGTCTGGTAGGATGCATCAAGTATTAATCATTTCTATGTCTGAGTTGTGTGATTAAGGAACACATTTTCACTTTCTCTTTTATATATTTTGTATTGTCTGATTTAAGAAAATAAGTGTATGTTACTTTTAGAATCAGAAGAAATGAACAATTAAGTTCTTTTCAATTTTGAAGGAAAAAATATAAACCTGTGTAGTTATGTGAAAGGCAGGTTGCTGTGGGACAGACCTAAAAGCAAGAAACGACCTGGCTTTGCACGCCAAGGACTAATGCAGGGAGCCTCACAGTTGAAGAATTTCCACGCATGTCAAGTCGTTTGGTATGGACACAACTTTACTTACAAAGTCAACTGATATGTTATCGAGCCAGCAACTGGGCATGCTATGATTCAAAATACCATGCAGTCCTTTTGCCTCTTTTTTGTTCTTTGAAAACAATTTTAATTTGCATATTCATCAGTAGTAATAAAAGATCCTTAAAAATCTAGTTCTGGTAACTGTATATCCTAGGCAAGGGGCTACCCATGGAGAGTGATTGACTGTAAATTTCAGGCTCTACCAAGTGGAAAGAGTTAAAGGAGACTGGGTATAATCTGGTTGTTCAGGCCACTCCTCCAATGAGAACTCTAAGATGAAGAAAGGTCGAGTGTGATTTAGCCTCAGTGGCAAATCAAGTTTGTGTCAGAACTAAAAGCCAACAACATCCAGCTGCGAAGCACATGGGTAGGTGGGAGGAAGACACTAACATCTCTCATTGTTCAAGCATAGTGGGAAATTAAGGGCTAAAAATGAAATTCCATTCAGGAAAGGGGGTTAGTTCTGTTTGTAGCATAGGATGTCCCATATGGAGCTTTTATGTCTCTTGCTTATCTTGGAAAAGGAAGGTCCCAGTAATAGCCAAGACCTCGTGGCTGATCCAGAGATGTAGAGGAACAAATTAAGACTTTGTGTTTGATTGGCTTGGGAAGCAGTCATTAAGGACCCTGCTGTGGTTAAAGCTGTCTACTGAGAAATAAGCCAAAGGAATATTAGGCCAAGAATCTGAAGATTGAAGCCAAACCACTGGGAAGGTCTTTTGACTGCAAACTACAATGTGATTGAATTAGAAGGGAACATTCAAATTGTGTCATGTTGTCACCTCAAGTTCAACGAGTCTAAAATTGAACTCATCTTTCCTCATAAAGCAGCTCCTCAACTGCACTTTCCTGAGAGCAATAACATACGCTGCTGGAGAATGCCTTACCACAACGCCCATGATTTCATTAGACTTGCACACACTTTCAGACAAGGCAGTTTAACTCCAGTTCATCAAGGGCGACCAGCGAGTGAGAAGCCAGTTCTAGAAACCAGGTTTTCTGAGTACTAACCTAGTTATCTTTCAACTATATCACACTGCTCTTGTCACCACATTTGCAGAGATAAACCAGCTGGTGACATTTTATTTATATTGGAATTTGAGTATTACACACTAGCAGATTTTAGTAAGTATAAAGTCAGATTTTTCTGAAGTAGCAAAGAACCAACCAACCAACCTTAGGTTTTGTTCATTTTGTGTTTTATAAGCTATCTAGGTGAAAAAAAAATTCATAGCGTTTGTATTACTGAAGTCAAATTGCTTCGGATCTACGCCTAAACATGCCTGGTTTGTAAAACTGACCACAGCAAACCACTCCCAGTTATTAGGTTCACATTGTTGGTATAAATTGTATGGTTCCACATACAATTTATATTTTTGTTTTCTTTCATTTGTACATTATTTTAGCTTTGTTGTTATATAAGAATTACAAGCATGAAACTTTTGCATATCAGGATATCTATTTGTAGATATGTAAGTAATCTATAATAAAAGCGTAATATGCTAATTAGACCAGACGTCCTTCCGGATGTCCTTCCGGACAAAGCCGAGGCGGTGGGGGCCAAGGTCCTTGCACAAATTTCATGCATCGGGTCTCTAGTATTGTAATAAAAGCACTTTTAACTAATGTAAAAAGCAGCCTTCTGCACAGTGCATCTCCATCCCAACCCATGGGCCCATCAGGCCAGCGTGTCCCTGGGCCAGCACATCCATCCTTCTCTGCACTGTATCTCCGTACACATTAATCTCTCAAATGTACCCAAGTCAATCATTCAGGTCATTTCCTCCTGAGTCTGGGCATCTGTCGTTCCCAGCTCCGGTTCTTTATTGGAGAATAAGGAAAACACATCTAACATGATGGTATTGATTGTATCATCTCCCTAAATAGGCATTTGCTTCAGCTGAAACTATGAAAGCTAAATAAAATAGATGCATGTGTAGCCCTCTGTGCCTCTTCTACCTGCCCCAGCCCTTAAGTGTGTACGTAAATGCACACGTGTGGGCTACCATGATGTGCCTGGCATGTGTCTTTAGAACAAAAGAGGAGCCTTAGAGGGAACTGCACTGACTTGGAGGCCTCCTTTCAGTTGTCACCTCTCTCCTGTGAAAAGGAATTAAAAGGAAAATATAAAATCCAAGCAAAGAGGCTATTCTCTCGATTTTAATTAGGGATTTGGGCTTTTTAATCTCCAAGTCCTGGTTTGGTTACTCAACTTGATTCTTTTCTGACCTTGTGACAATGTCTATACAGATAATGAGTACAACATGCTTTGAATCTTTTTAATAAGTGTTTTGATTATTTTCAAATTATTTTCAAATGTGTTTTGATGCTTTGGGTTTCTGTCTCTAAAGTTTACAAGCTGGTCCTGGGCTTAGTAAAGACTACATATGCTAATGTAGTCTCTGAAGGCAACTTGCTTTTGTGTAGGTTTTAAAATTTAAGCTGTTTATTTGATCATTGCAAATTATCTTCTGTCGATATTGGGTTAGTGCTTTTCAGATCCGTTAAAGATTGAAAACTAGAGATTGGGTCTCTAAACGTAAGAAACGGAACCTTCCGTTTAGAACTCTGTGGTTCACTAGGAGTCCAGTTTAGAAAACGACTCGGGGCGGATCCTGCCAAGAAGATGGTAAGGATGGTTGGCAGTTGGCATGCTCAAGAGGTTGTTTCTGTGATGTTGCAGAATCGCCTACCAGAGGAATGACGATGATGAGGAAGAGGCCGCCCGGGAACGGCGCCGGCGAGCCCGACAGGAAAGGCTGCGGCAGAAGCAAGAGGAAGAATCCTTGGGGCAGGTGACCGACCAGGTGGAGGTTCACGCCCAGAACAGGTACTGTCCTCTTCAGAATGGAAAATGTCTGAGTTGCTTCTTAGCCTGTCTGATGAATGGAATGTACTGGGCAAAGCATTCCCTTCTCGGCCCAACTCAACTCTTTTCAGTCTAATTTATTTAATTATTTCATGGCCATTTTAGGCAACTAATCAGATTGAACAGTAAACTGTTATCAGCTATAGGACACCACTATTCCTTTCTCTCCCCCAGCCCAAAAATACCCCAATGGAATGATTTTATTTTATAATCTAATCATTTTTATTTATTCAATATGGTGGGTTATAGCTTTAAATAAAGGGAACTATTTACATTCATTCTTTAAGCTATTGCTATCTGTTTTGAGCTAAAGATTTATTAACTCAGTAGTTTTCTGTGCCTATCAACAGCAAATAATACTTTAATTTTAAAAATAGGCATGAATTGCAAATGTCTGGTCAGACTGAATCAATATTCTGTGATCACTGCAATATTCAGCAAGGTGCAAAAATCCTGTTTAATTTAATGTAATTATTCCAACAAGCTTATGAGTTTACTTCTACATTTTTTCTATACATGCCCTGATAGAAATGAAGAAAGTTGAGGGCACCTAAGAGATTCAACTTCTTCTAAAAGGGCTTTTACAAGTTCACACATACAAGGTCACACAGTCCATTATGCCAATGATTAGTGTATGTCATTTATATGCCATAAGGTATAGAAAAGATGAGAAGGGGAAAAGGGAGGGAAAACATTAATATTAATGTATAATTATGGACTGATTAAATATAATGAAACCACCATATAAGATCTTGCATGTGGTTTTGGTTTTAGTTTGTTTTATTTTGTGTGTTTAAGGGCACTGTTGACAGTTTCTTTAATTCAATCTATCTAGAAAATTTTGGATGGGAAGAGTTCTGGCCTCTTTAGCCCAAATTTGAGTGGGCACACAGGAGGTTTCTGAAGGCAGTCTTGAATATGCTGGTAGGCAGAATGAATTCAGTAAGAAAACTTAATGATTAGGTAGAGAAATAGAGACCATGTCTCTTGAGAAGTAGATCCTAAATAGGAGAGAATATAGCAAAGGGGTTGTAGGTATATTCTCTGAGGTTCACTACTTGGCTTTGAATCTGAACTTGGCCTTTCACTAACTGTATTTCTGCAGTTAAATGAATGGAAATGAACATTATCCCTTTCTCTTAGGAACATTGCTGAATTTAAATAAGATAATAGAACATGTAAAATGCACAGTGCTTTGCACAGAGTAGGCACCTAGTTTTAATTATTATTAGGAAGATGGTGTCAGAGTCTTACAGAGGAAGGCTGCATAGTCATTCACTGCCTTTCCAATTTTTGAGCTGAGGATGGAAGGGGGGAAAGAGCTTTAAAATAGCTCTTGCCTGAATCTGGTTATCAGTGAATGATCAACAATGGCTGAAAAAGTTACTCATGGTCTATAGTTTTTCTTGCTTTTCAAATATTTCTTCTACTTGAGTTTCTCTCCTTTTTCACATTTTATTAATAACAGTTATTTCATGCTATTGGTTGAACACAAAAAATTCTTTTCTTTTTTCAGTAAAGCATGTGTGATTTACCTCTAAAATGTAAACAACCCTAACTGGTACTTAACTACTGGTGATTGCTGTCATGATTTATAAACAGGCGAAGAAAGGTTCAGCAGAATCTGTTGGTTTCTTAACTCCAGAGTACTTTCATCTGGCTAGCACTTTACAATTTGGGGCACCTTTTAAAAATTATTTAAATTCAGTTGATCCAAATGCCTATGTATATAGACTTTTCCCCTTAAATTCTAAACTATTTGTATTTCCAGGGACATGTAATCCTTACATGTCCAATTCATGGAGACAGTGTCCTGTAGCAACAAGCTAAGGCCAAGAAAGTTTAAAATCTAGCCTTTGCTCTGCCATTTCTTGTTGTTAAATGTGAAACATGTTTTTCCAAAATTAAGTGAACTTGAACTTCAAAGGGGCCAAGTTCAGTATGAACCATGACATTTGATGGAGTTTCTAAACATTGCAAGACATATTCTTCCAACTCTGGCCACAGTTCCTGGTATCACATGGCTGGCTGTTTCCTGCCAGCAGAGACCAACACCCCTGGCTCAGGCAGTGTCCAGCGTCCTGCAATAGGGAGTGAGGTGATGGACATGGTACAATGTGATTTTTAGAGATTTTCTTTTCTTTTTAAATAAACATCACATTTCACTGTTCTTTGTCTACTGTGGAAAGAAGAGCAAAAGACCCCAGATTCATGAAAATCTTAACAAAGAACATAGATGGTGTGTATATAAGTGAGGGGAATGTCAGCTGCTAAAACAATGAGCCCCCACATTTTAGTCGTTTAATTCAATAATATATACCAGTCCGGTGTGGTTGCTTCTGACGAGTAGGTAGAACTGGTCACCTACTTTCTTTCCTCTTGTGACTCAATTCCTAGGGCTTTGTAGCCCTCTGATCTAGCCGGCAGAGAGAGAGAGGGGGTAGAGAATGCACCCTTGCTTCCTAATTATCTTGGTCTGGACACATCACTTTTGCTCACATTCAGCTGGAAATTATTGGTCACATGGCTCTACCTAGGTGCCAGGAAGAAGGGAGGGTAGAGAATATAATATTTGACCGACAACCTCTTCCTGTGACTATGGAAGGAAGAGCATGAATTGTGGTGGGCAGTTACATGTCTCTACCACGGGGGTCTTCGGTGTGAGTATAACATGTCCACGCCATCATGTACAGTACACTCCCTCCCTCTCCAAGCACTTTGTGTCCCACAAATCCAGTTCAAGAACTCTAGATGACTTTGTGACATGTGAAAATACTGTATGATACTAGAGGAATTCACTTATTATTTCAGTTTGGTCCTTGTCTTAGTTTGAGTTCCCCAAGCCGCAGATCCTGAAACAAGGATTTGACCACAAGTCGTTTATTTGTAAAATGACCCCAGAAAACACTGGGAGCGGTGTGGGGAAGTGACACAGGGAAGGAACGGCAGCCAAAGAAAGGTTTCATTGCCAAGCAAGGGACCACTGTGGGCACCTGGAGCTTCTCTCCCCCGGGAACTCTAAGATCCAGGCAGCACAGGCACTCAGAAGGATCCAGCCCAAAAGGTGTGGGGAGCGGAGGTCTGTATACACCAGTGCTCATCAATGTTTGTTTGACGTCTGCTCGCAGAAAACGTTCATATCCGAAGCACGTCTGGCCTGTAGAGTAGACTGCAGTGGCCAGAGAAAGACCGCGGGCACAGACTGCACATGCTG
>NW_005871094.1:2437350-2506509 GCF_000147115.1 Myotis lucifugus | reverse complement strand
TGATAGCAGCTAAAACTGGCTCGGCAGATCTGGTTAACCTGTCAGGTTTCCTCTTCTTTTCTCCTCAACTCATTTGTGTTCTTCACCCAAGAAGAAACCTATCCAAGCAACCTGGGCATTTTCCCATCAAAGCCACCCCAATCATCATTCTTTCCACTGGGAACTGCAAACCACTCATGTCAATGGAGTTCCAAGAACGTAATAGTTTTCAATGGTAACACCTCCAATGCTTTCTAAAATAAAGCCCCCAGTGAAATCAGGAATGATCTTGACTTCCTAAAACTGTGGTCAAGGTCTTTGCTCAGAGGCTGGAGAACCGTCGCTCATGCTCCAAGAATTTCCTCTGACCCCCATCTCTACCACATCGTTCGATGGTGGTTTGTTTTACTTCTGAGGTTTCTGGCTTCCTAGCACTCTGGGGTCTCATTTGGTGATACCAACCAAAACCTAATACGGTTTTTATTGTTATGTTTCTTCCTGATGTGTACCGTTGGTTAGATCAAAGATGAGAAGATTAAAAAGGACAAAGAGCCCAGAGAAGAAGTGAAGAGCTTCCTGGATGGAAAGAAGGGGTTTACAGAAGTGAAGTCGCAGAATGGAGAATTCATGACCCACAAGCTTAAACACACCGAGAATACCTTCAGGTAAGACGTAGTGGCTCACAGTAACTGTGTTCACATGTGAAAAACAAATCAGCCTCCTATCCTGTGCCTCTGGACAGAAAGTGCTGAACAGGCAACATGCTTTTGTTGTGAGGTCATTGGCCATTGTCTCAGGGATACTCAGTCAGCAGGCCGGGCTATCAATCACTAACAGAAGACCACGGTCATTGCTCAGGCAAAGTGTAATCCACCTTTCCCATAATTTAGCAATGTAGGTTAGGCCTGGCATCCAAGCTTTGGTCCCTGACCTGATATGCTCATGGAAGATCAGTGTAGTAGAACACAGTATGCCTGGAATTCATATCTTTGACTCATTCTCTATATGGTCCAGGCGACTTCCTAAGAGACCTTCTCAATACCATTTTCAAAATTGTATTTTCTAAAGGTTGTGGATAAATACTGCATTCAACTAGGATTGTTCTATGGCCAAATATTTGGGAAACATCCGGTTAAACTGAGTCAATCATTTCTCTTTGCCATAGGACTTGGAAAGCACTTGGTGTTAGTTTGTATTGGGAACCTCTGAGAGGGAAGAAGAAGGCATCCGACTCATACTCCAGTTAGAACCCCTCTTGCATAGCTTCAGCTTCTCCTCCTCATCCCATTATGTTGAAAATCTGGGCAACTGATTTTAGGACAAGTAAATGAACACTTAGAGTTCCCAACCAATTTTGTAGAAGGACTCAAGTTGCAGATGCCCACTACGGACAATTCTCTGGGCCCCATTCCTACCTCTGGGCCCCATTCCTGCTGTGCCCCATGTTCTGGAAGAGTCTGGGTCCCTATGACGTGGATTTCCACGCAGCCTTGCCTGTAGACCCTGTGTTTCTGAACACTTCAAATAAGAAAGTCTCAAGCAGGTATTGTGTAGGAGTCAGACATGGGCCTCACAATGAAGGCTTTGTCACATACAGAAGCAAGCACAGCTACTGGGGAGGGATGTTTCCAGCCCCTCTAAGAAGCTGAGATGGGTCAACATCATTGCCCCCAAACAATTTTTCTACACAAAACTTTGAGCAGAAACCGCATCACATTTAACCAATAGAAAGCCTAAATTGACAGGAAAGTAGATATGAAAACTTAAGAGTTTATCAGGGATTTATGGAAAATCTAGAAAGCAAGTTGATTCGGGCAGGTAAGCCGAGCCCAGAGCTTGCTAAGTGTCAGCAGGTTAATGTTTTAAAGACCTAGAACAGCGTCAAGTTCATGAGACGTGTTCAATGAACATTACCTAACAGTGTTAGTGTTTTGTTGTTTGATAGTTTAAAACCTGTTTTGTGGGTATGAATACATTTTTCGTGAAGAGAAATAATGCTTTAAAAAAATCTGTCAGTAGAAAGTTTGGTTAACAATTAGCAAGCTTGCCAACCAGCGTTAGCCAGATTCAAATTAATAATTAACATGTCCGTTGTGTGGAAATCCAGGGAGTTGGGTAATTCCACCAAGAGAAAAGTCAGCAGGGATGCCAACAGGTTGCACACTGAGGACTCTGAAATGTGACTCTTTGATTTTCATCTTTGGGCAGACAAAAATGATAGAAACATAAAGTTTTGGTTTAGCTGCCAACGTGTGTTAGTTTTAGTTTCAATAGAAATCGGTGATGATAGAAGCGGAAATGCCTGGTTTTGCTCCATGAAGTGAGGAGCTGGGGAGGAAGGGCCTCTATTTAGATTGGCAGAGTGTCTACCAGCCTAACTGAAAACAAGCTGTGTGTTTTTTGAAAATGTATTTATTTTTTTTAAATATATTTTATTGATTTTTTACAGAGAGGAAGGGAGAGAGATAGAGAGTTAGAAACATCGATGAGAGAGAAACATCCATCAGCTGCCTCCTGCACACCCCCCACTGGGAATGCACCCGCAACCAAGGTACATGCCCTTGACTGGAATCGAACCCGGGACCCTTCAGTCCTCAGGCCGATGCTCTATCCACTGAGCCAAACCGGTTAGGGCTGTTTATTTATTTTTGTTAATCCTCACCCGAGGATATTTTTTCCATTGATTTTTAGAAAAAGTGGAGGGGAGGGAGGGGGGAAAGAGAGAGAGAAACATCTATGTGGTTGCCTCCGGCAGGCTGGGGAGCAAACCTGCAACCCAGGTACGGGCCCTTGACCGGGAATCAAACTTACAACCCTTTCAGTGTGCAGTTCGAGGCTCTACCACTGAGCCACACCGGCCAGGACACAGCTGTGTTTTTATTGGTGAAAGGTCTGATGTTCTTCTTGACTTAAAACCCAGTGAAGCCAAGGATAGCGGAGAGAGCCTTCTAGAAGAAATTTTCATATTACTCATGACACCCTAATGCTGAGGGCATGCCAGCACATGTGAGCAGAGGTAATATGGACAAAACTCTTGTTCCTGTTTTGAGCATAATTCCTGTGTTTGATTTAATTACTATCCCCTTTGATATTTCTGTTTTCTTATAACTGGATCATTTTCTCTAAGAGATAACATAAAAATCTCAATTCAAGGAACAAGTTTATAGAGCTAGATTATACCAAGGTTTTATAGATAGTACAGAACAAGAGTTTGTTTTGCTTTCTTTTTATTTTTTATGTGGGAATTAAAGTTTTTTTCTGATTATCAGAAAAATTGAACTCATTATAAAACATTCAGAAAATAGAAGTACAAAAATAAGTACCCACCACCCAAAGATAACATTAGTAACATTTTTGCAGATATTTTTTATGTATATACATTCAAAATAGACACTCATATGTAGGCAACATGTATATGTGAGTGTAATTATAAATCTACATTTTAAATTGATTCTTGCATTAGCATAGCAATGCACCTTAGCTAGCCTTCTATACCAACAAACATAAGTCTACAGCGAATGATGTTAGCCTGTTCCACTGGATGGAAGTATGGTGATTTATTTAACCAGTCCCTAATGGTGGCATTCTGAATGTCCAAAATGAAGACTGAGCGACATCTAGTGGAATCTAGAGAAGTTTATACAAGGCATGTGTTATGCTCGTCCAATTGAGCACTAACATAATGAACACAACAGAGCAAATGTCTCTGAAGATGGAAAGACCTTAGATTAACTGAGAGAGCAGATTTCCTCTCTGAAGTCACAAGCCTATAAACCTAGAAGACCTGAAAGAGCAACATCAAGTTTTAAGGGGCCGTCTAACTTTGATTGAGTCCAAATAAAAGAATTCACTTTTTTTTTAACCATCAAGTGCCTAGAATAAGATTATTTTTATTATTGAATTTTAGAGAGAGAGAGGAAGGGAGAGGGAAGAGAGGGAGAAACATCGATGTAAGAGTGAAACATTGATTGGCTGCCTCCTGCACATTCCCCACTAGGGACTGAGTCAGCAACTGGCATGTGCCCTGACCAGGTATCAAACCAGAGACCTTTCCATACATGGGACGATGCCCAACCAACTGAGCCACACCAGCCAGGGCTAGAATATGATTTTTAAACATTTTAACCTCAGCTCTTAGTAAGAAATAAATTTTACATCATGACCCAGTCAGTGATGTCTACATGCATCACTGGAACCAGCATGTCAAGAAACGGTCATTTCCTTTGCCCTCGGCAGTGCTCGCTGATGTTTCCTAGTTCATTTTTTGTAAATGCTGATTACAGTCCACTGATTTGATTTTCTGACCTGCAGCTTGAAAAGCGTCATTCTAAAGGGCACAGTATATTCAGAACCTCAGTGTTTTAAAAGCATGTGATGTACACATAAGATCAATATTAGTAATTGTGTCATCTTGAACTATTTTCTGTTTTATTCTTTCTCTTGCTCCATAGCTAGAAACACTGTGCCATTCTCCACATGGAATAAATGGTGCTAGACAGTGGTAATTCATCTGTTACTCCGACAAAAGTGTTGGACACGGGCTACCTATGTTCAGATCTAGTTAAGAATGCCCTCACTACTTGTTCATGAGTATTTAAATAAGATTTTTTATGGCTAAATAATATTCCACTGTAAATATGTACCACTTTTTTTTTACCCATTCATCCATCAGTGAACACTTAGGTTGTTTCCATATCTTAGCTGTTGTAAATAATGCTGCAGTGGACATGGGGGTGCAGATATTGTTTGGAATCAGTGTTTTCCTTAATTGTGGGATCATATGGGAGTTCTGTTTTTAATGTTTTGAGGAGCCTCCCTACTTTTTTTCATAGTGGTTGCACCACTTCACAATCCCACTTGCCCCCATTGTATAGCTGAGAAAACCCAGGGTAAGTGGCGGAGCAGGGACTCAGATTCAGACCTGGAGATGCCAGCTGGGCCCCAGCCTACCCCCTGGGTCGGTGTGAGGATCTCCTGCCCAATGACGGACAGTGGAGATTTCTGTGTGGGAGGCCAAGCCTGCAGGCCCACATCCCCTCCCTCCAGGAAAGGCTGCAGGCGGACATGTGTCAAACCCCTTTGCATCCCTTTCTCTCCCCCCACCAGCCGCTCTGGAGGGAGGGCCAGCGAGGCCAAGGAGGCGGAAGGGGCTCCCCAAGTGGAGGCTGGCAAGCGCCTGGAAGAGCTGCGCCGCCGTCGTGGGGAAACTGAGAGCGAAGAGTTCGAGAAGCTCAAACAGAAGCAACAAGAGGCAGCCCTGGAGCTGGAGGAGCTGAAGAAAAAGAGGGAGGAGCGAAGGAAGGTCCTGGAGGAGGAAGAGCAGAGGAGGAAGCAGGAGGAAGCAGAGCGAAAAGTCAGAGAGGAGGTAAGGAGAGCGCAGCCCGCCCAGCCATCGGCACCCCAACTCACTCCAGCCCCTGAATGCCTATCTCTGGTGACCCTTCTGGCCCAGAGGACAATTTCTTCCCTGGTGAAATGAAATGCTGCTGCTCTTTCGATCATGGACTCTACGAATACATTTTAAGGATAGTAAACTTAACTGTGTGCTAAGCATGGTCCCAAAACCTTTATACATATTAATTTATCCAATTCTCACCAGAACAGGTAGTCTTGTCCCCATTTTACAGATGAGTAAAGTGAGGCACAGAGACATGTTTTTCTGTTTGTTCGTTTTGTAATTTTCCCAAGGCCCCACTTGTCTTACTCCATTACCCTATACTGTCCCTCCATAAAGAACTGTAGAGAGCAGAGAAGGATGGAAAAGGGTCTGCAGATTAGTTACAAGAATCAAGAGTCACATGATGGTTGTTTTTTTGGACATTTGAAGAATTTTTATAGAGAAGTTTTTAAAAATAGGTTTTGGGATTTTTTAGTGGAAGAGTCTAGATATTCACAGTCAGGGGACAGTATGTGCTCTGTTCATCGCTGTATACCCAGGACACAAACACAGTGCCAGGCATGTAGCAGGAACCCAGTAATTATGAGCCCATGAATTTGTTCCATATTTTAAGACAGAATTGAAAACAACAAATAGTTACCAAAAGGCTATTTTGAAAACTGAAAAAGTGCTTAACCACCTACAACTTACATTGCTATTTTTTACAAGGTGCCCATTTTTCTTTCATCCTGAGGTACATTATTATTCTCATTTTATGAGCAAAGAAATGGAAATCCAATCGTTTTGTTATCAGTGGGGTGCTCTCTGTGTCCCCACTGGCTGCCAAAGGAAGTGGGCTTCTTGGGGTGCAGCTGGAATAAGAATTTCCGGAGGCCCCCTGGGAGGATGAGGTATCGTGGAAAGTTTTATTTCTGTGGAATTAAACCCCTGAGTTTCCAAGGTCCCATCTCCCTCCATCCGCCAAGGGAAGAGCCCTGTTTCGTCCTCAGCAGAGCGAGGATTAAGGCCAGTGACCAGAGTTTCCGTTCCGTTTGCACAGTCCAGGCCAGCATCAGGCTAGCTCAGCTTGTGTTCCCAGCTGCAGTCCATTGCATGTGCGGTTCACATGTTTGTGGGCCAGGCATGTGGCTTCTAGGGCCACATAAATATGGAGGGAACATGGGTGAGTGCAAGAAGCAGGAGCAAAGCAAGAGAAACAAGAAAGAGAGAATCCCTTTGTCTCAGGGTTTTAACCTAAAATTTCGCACTGAAAGTGGCTCCAGCCCTCCAGCCAGTTATCTTTGTTTCCAGGTTAAACTGCCAGACAGCACCTTCCCTACTCACCCCGACTTTACTGCACATGCATCCTCCTTCTCCTTTGTCCCCCAGTGATTTGCAGGGAATAGACCGGTGGTTCACTGTGGAGCATGAAGTTGCAGCTTCCTGGTGAAGCTGCCCAGATGACCATGCTTATCATGCCTGGCCTCCCCTTGGCTCCTTTCCTATTATTAATATTAATAATTAGCTAATTGCAGTGAAAATGGTTTGAGTGGCTTGTGTGAAGTTACTTGACTAATACATGGTCGGATCAGTATTGGGACCCAGCTTCTGCACATTAGCCTGTGTCGAGTAACACTCCCTCCACGTTCTGCGTGGAGTAGGGTTCGGTATCTGAAAGAGGAGCCGCACAACAAATGAGAGAGAAATGACATGAGATAATTTTGCAATATTGGAGGACCAGGCGGGCAAGTCCCAAAGGACTTCCACCCATGCTCAGGCTGCTCCAATCTTTTATTGATCTGGAGTAGCCCTTAGGGTAAGGAGGTTTCAATGACACACAGATCAGCAGACAATTTCCAGGAATAGACAAAGTATCTGATTAGTTCATCAGTAGATGATTTCCAGGAATAGGCAGAGTATCTGATCAACAAGGATCTACATAAGTATCTAAGGAATTAAGTGAACTAAGGTGGGGATGATGCTTCAACTATTATTACCTAAATTAACTGGGTGGTTCCTAGATTAACTGGGTGGTGCACAGTTCTGACCTTTGCTAGGACTTCAAAGGTTACTAGCTTTTGGGGGTCTCTGTCTAAACTCAGCTAGTGAAGACAATGAATGGACTCCGGCAGCCTGGAACTCTTCTCACTAATCTTAGGAAACACTGATCTCCCATCATCCAAAAGATGCAGAAAGACTTTGTTTCTTTCTGACTTGGGTCCTATGTAAACATTCCCTAAACTGTGTGGAAAGTTTGGATAAATGGTTCCAAAATCTCTTCCAAGTCCAGCTGTCCATGCGCCAATGATCTCTGGTTGGGAAGTAATGGGGATGAAAGAGCGTTAGAACCAAACATACCTGGGCTCGTATCCTGACAGCCTTGCAAGCTGGGACCTTGGGAGAGTTACTGGACGACTCTAAGCCTTCTCTTCCTTATCTGTGAAACACCTACTTTCAGGATCGTTGTGAATGACTAAATAGGTCATTGTATTCACAGCGCCTGGTACCTCATAGGCCCTGAGGAAGTGGCAGTTATAATCATTGTTATCATTGTTATTATTAGTTAGAGGAGATTACCAGTGAAGGCAGAATGAATTCTTAGGATTGGATTGAGTTGGAGATTATTTTTTCTCACCTCCTGTCAATAAAACGTAGACTGCATGGCTTAAAAGCAACAGAAATTATTTCTCACAATTCTGGAGGCTGAGAAGTCCAAGAACAAGGCCTGCAGATTCTGTGCCTGGTGAGGGGAAGCCTCTGGTCATAGACGGCCATTATCTCGCTGTGTCCTTACGTGGTGGAAGGAGCCAGGGAGCTCTCTGGGGTCTTTTTTAAGGGACTAACCCAGCCGTGGGCAAACTACGGCCCGCGGGCCGGATGTTTGAAATGAATAAAACTAAAAAAAAAAAAGACCGTACCCTTTTATGTAATGATGTTTACTTTGAATTTATATTAATTCACACAAACACTCCATCCATGCTTTTGTTCCGGCCCTCCGGTCCAGTTTAAGAACCCATTGTGGCCCTCGAGTCAAAAAGTTTGCCCACCCCTGGACTAACCCCACTCATGAGAGCTTCACCTGCAAGACCTAATCACCTGTTAATGCTGTCACACTGGGGGTTAGGTTTTCAACCTATGAATTTTGGGGAGACACAAACATATAGTCTATAACACACAGGATCCTTCTGCAACATCCTCTGACAGGTGGACATAAATTCTCTTCTTGAGAACATCCAGTGAAACAGATCTCACAACAATTTGAAAATTATAAAAGACAACCTAAATCTCTCAAAACCGTTCACAGAGGATGTGTGACTTAATCAGAGATCTGGAGTTTTTGCCTGAGAGAGAAGCAGGGGACACTATTTTAGGCCAGGAATGAAGGCACAGAGGGGTAATGAGACAGGTTGTGAAAATCTGTGATTTCACCACTATGGTGCAATACCTACCTCATTTCAGGTTTGTCAAACCATCTAAAATAATCTACTCTGTTGAGGTGGGCACAACCATAAAATCATCTCTTGTACAATTTGACAAATGTGGTTCCATAGATTTATATAACTTTGCACATAAGTTGTCTCACTTGTCTTCACACTCTCCTAGGAACTAGGAAGATGAGATATTTATATGAATTTCACATAATTCAGAAGTGAAAGGTCAATGTTAAATGACTTGACAGGATGAGGATAATGGTGATCACCATACTGAGCACTAGCCTAAGCATTTTACATGGGCTCATTAAAGCCCTGTTCAGGGGGCTCTATTATTATCCCCATTTTACAGATGAAGAGACTGAGGCACAGAGCAGATAAGTAATGTGGTCAAGGTCGCAGTTGGGAAGTGGCAGCATCAGGTTTAACCTCTAGTGACCATCCTTGAGGACCCAGTGCATTCACTCTAGAACCTGGGTCTTTTTTCTCTGGGACTTGTGCCCTTTCTTCTACAGCACCCATTCCCCTGGGCTTGAACCTGATGTTGATGTCTTTGTTACTTGCTCTTTCCCTCTTAAGGAAGAGAAGAGGCGGCTAAAGGAGGAGATTGAAAGGCGAAGGGCAGAAGCTGCTGAGAAACGGCAGAAGATGCCAGAAGATGGCTTAGCCGAGGACAAGAAACCTTTCAAATGTTTCACTCCCAAAGGTTCATCTCTCAAGGTATTTTTCCCCCAGAAAATCCTCCTTTTAATACCGCTACTATAGTATCTTAGAAACTTGATTTTAGCCTTTAAGTTATTGATTATCCCAAGCCTTTGCTCCATTCATCTTTTTGCTCCTTCGTTCAGCTATTTCACAGCTTTTCTTTGTTTTCAACATATGCAAAAGAGAGAAATAAAGTGGGGAAATGTATATCTGTTGTTTATTAGATGCTTTGGTACACATTAAAAAGGCCATCAGCGATTATCTCTGGATCTCACTGACCCATGCTCCCCAGCTGCCTCGTTGCTTTGAGCAGTTGGAAAGGGAAACATTTATAAAATGGCAAATACATTGTAAAGGTTATGCTGTTTTTCACACTCGCCAATCATCTTTTCTTTGTCATTATTAAAGCAGGGCAGCTGGAAATGGTACCGTTCAAATTTGAAAGCTATTATAGGGGAGGAGACGAAATGCGACTTGGAAGGGTCCTTTGCCAGGATGAGTTTGGTCCTACTACTGCCTTCAGGGAGCATAGCTCCTAATCGATGTCAGACAGAAGTGCTGACAGACGAGAACAAGCGGGAAAAACTGACTTAAGGGAATAATGGGTTGAGATGGGAAAAGAGCACAGACTCAAGAAAGTACTATGATCTACATTCAATCTGCCATTACTTTTAAATATATTTTCTGTTCATGAGAGTTAACATGCATTGAGCTCCTGGCACAGTTAATATACTCAACTAGAGGCCCAGTGCACAAATTTGTGCACGGGTGGGGTCCCTTGTTCTGGCAGGCAATTGGGGCCAATCGGGGCTACTCACCCCAGTTGGGAGGGGGGGCCGGCGGGGGCGTGGGAGGTTGGCCAGCCATGGGAGGTGGCTGTGGAAGCGCACTGACCACCAGGGGGCAGCTCCTACATTGAGCATCTGCCCCCTGGTGGTTAGTGTGCAGCATAGCGACCAGTCAACCAGTCATTTGGTCGACCGGGCGTAATGGTTGCTTAGGCTTTTTTTTTTTTTTTGAGGAAGAATGTGCTTTTTATTTTATTTTATTTTTTTATTGCTTAAAGTATTACAAAGGGTATTACATATGTGTCCTTTTTTTTCTTCCCCGCCCTTGACAATCCCCTGGCCTCCCCTACCCCCCAGTGTCTTATGTCCATTGGTTATGCTTATATGCATGCATACAAGTCCTTCGGTTGATCTCTTACCCCCCTCCCTCCTGCCCCCCAACCCTCCCCGGCCTTCCCACTGCAGTTTGACAATCTGTTTGAGGCAGTTCTGCCTCTGTATCTATTATTGTTCAGAAGTTTATAATGGTCTCTATTATCCATGAATGAGTGAGATCATGTGGTATTTTTCCTTCATTGACTGGCTTATTTCACTTAGCATAATGCTCTCCAGTTGCTTAGGCTTTTATATATATACTAGAGGCCCGGTGCACAAAAATTTGTGCACTGGGGGGGGGGGGGGGAGAGGGGGGCCCCTCAGCCTGGCCTGTGCCTTCTTGCAGTCTGGGACCCCTCAGGAAATAACGACCTGCTGGCTTAAGCGTGCTCCTGGGTGGCAGAAGGCAGGCCCAATCCCTAGGTGCAGCCCCTGGTCGGGCTCAAAACAGGGCTGATTGGGGAGTTGGGGCGCCGCCCCCTGTCATGCACAGAGCAGGGCGGATCGGGAGGTTGCGATGCCACCCTCAGTCACGCTCAGGGTAGGGCTGATTGGGGGGTTGGGGCACCACCCCCTGTCACACTCAAGGCAGGGTCGATGGGGAGGTTGCAGCGCCACCCCCTGTCAGGCACAGAGCAGGGACAATCAGGGGGTTGGGGCGCTGCATCCTGTCACACACAGAGCAGGGCCCATCAGGGGGCTGGGGAGCTCCCCCCTGTCATGCACAGAGCAGGGCCGATCAGGGGGTTGAGGAGCTCCCCCCTGTCACGCACAGAGCAAGGCCCATCAGGGGGTTGGGGAGCTCCCCCCTGTCACGCACAGAGTAGGGCTGATAGGGGAGTTAGGGCACCACCCCCTGTCACACACAGAGCAGGGCAGATCAGGGGGTTGGTGTGCCGCCCTCTATCACCCACAGAGCAGGGCCGATCAGGGGGTTGGGCGCCGCCACTGTCACACTCAGGGCAGGGCTGATGGGGAGGTTATGGCTCTACCCCGTCACACACAGAGCAGGGCCCATCAGGGGGTTGGGGTGCCTTCCCCTGTCACGAACAGAGCAGGGCGGATAGGGAGGTTGTGGCCCCGCCCCCTGTCACACACAGAGCTGCAGGGCGATCAGGGGGTTTGGGCGCTGCCCCCTGTCATGCTGATCCCGGTGCTGGGAGGCATATTACCCTTTTACTATATAGGATAGAGGCCTGGGGGCCGGCTGGTTTGCCCTGAAGGGTGTCCTGGATCAGGGTGGGGGTCCCCACTGGGGTGCCTGGCCAGCCTGGATGAGGGGATGATGGCTGTTTGCAGCTGGTCACACACCCTTCAGGGTGGGGGTCCCCACTGGGGTGCCTGGCCAGTCTGGGTGAGGGGCTGAGGGCTGCTTTCAGGCTGGCGGTTGTTGATTGAAGCTCCCAACCACTCCTTTTTTTTCTCTTTTTTTTATTTTATTCTGGGCCAGCTTTAGCTCTGGCTCTAGCTCTGAGGCTTCGTATCTGGTTTGTTTGCCGTTCTATAATTGAAACAATGTATAACTTCAGCTCTGAGATCCCGGCAGGCTGAAAGCTGATTTCTGGGGTTTTGTTTAGCTTCATATTTGCAACATAGTACATAGTTGCTTAGAGTTGCAACTCAGAGGCCGGCAAGTCAGGCGGGGAACGTTGGAGTCTGCAGTCCCTGGAGCAAGCAAGCCTCATGTTCGCTTCCAGCTGCCTGGCTGCCGGCCGCCATCTTGGCTGACAGTTAATTTGCATAAGGATATGCTGATTAGCCAATGGGAAGGGTAGCGGTCATACGCTAATTACCATGTTTCTCTTTTATTAGTGTAGATAGAAGATAAGTATGTGGATATATGAATGAATGGATATATGAATGAATGACTCCAGAGATAGGAACTTTTAACCTTTTTGTTTCACCTTCATTTTCCATCAACCTTTTTAGGTTACATAGCTTTGACAATGGGCAAAGCCAGTACAGAATCACAGCAAGGCTCCAGACGGTCAAAGTGTATGTGTGTGTATGTGTGTGTGTCTATAAATGTGTGTGAGGTTTTATCACTTGGCACACAAAAACAACCAAAAAACAGTTACATTGTACAGTTATTACCTGTTTCACATGAAAATCAGCATGTTTTATCCCTAAATAACCTCACTTACTCTTCATGTACTTTTGGGCCCCTTCATAGTTCTGATACATCTCAAAGAAACTACTTATGGGCAAGGTCTTTGTGAGGGGGAATCCAAACTAAGCCACCAGGGAATGTTATTATTTAATACAGACTACCACAGAAGTGAGATCTCAGAGCTGACAGAATGAGGAGCGGGCGGCTTTGTAGAGTAAGTGAGCTTCATTTATGGACGCCAAAATTTGAATTTCACAGAATTTTTTTGTGTCACAAAATATTACCCTTCTTTTGATTTTTTTCAACCATTTGACCAATATAAAACATTCTTAGTTTGAGAGCTATGTGAAAAGCAAGGCCTGCAAGTCAAAACCGCACTCGGTTCAGGCTACCTTTGTGCAGCCACTGGTGTCCTTTCTGCTCCTGATCCAGGCCCTTTTGTTCCTGGCTCATCAATATTGAAAGAAAACCACATTTTTAAAAAAATAGATTTTTATTGATTTCAGAGGGAAGGGAGAGGGAGAGAGATACAGAACATCAATGATGAGAGAGAATCATTGATTGGCTCCCTCCTGCACACCCCTACTGGGCATTGAGCCCACAACCTGGGCATGTGCCCTTGATGAGAATCAAACCTGGGACCCTTCAGTTTGCAGGCCAACGCTCTATCCACTGAGGCATAATAGCTAGGGCCACATTTTCTCTTTCTATCTCCCTCTAAATCCCACCCAAGCTGAACGTTCCTTGGACAGTCTTGGTAACACGAGGAAAATGGTAGTGACCTAGACCTCTCATTTCTACTCTCTTTGTTCAGGAGAAACTACAATCCACCTCCTCCTTCAAATATCTCCTCTCAACCAGGTTTTTCAACTTACTTCTCTAGTCTTTCCATCAACCAGACTCCTGGGCCCCCAGGGGGCCATTTAGGTACTTCCTCTAGAAGAGAGGCATGTGTGAGCAGTCAAAGTAGATGCATTTGCAAAAGCAAAACATTTTAAACTTCTATACAACAGAGACATGCTTTCAGAAACGGACAATTTCTTGCACCATAGTGTGTGCTTTGAAGAGCTTGTGTGGCTCTGCTTTTGTTATGGGTGGGTGTCCTCTAATTTCCTAACCTGTTGCTGGTAGAAGTGGGCTTCTTGGGATGCCACAGGAATAAGAATTTCCTGAGGCCCCCACGGGAGGATGAGGTATTATGGAACGCTTTAATGATGAGGTAACATTAAGGGAGTTCACCTTCAGGATCCCATCTCCCTAAGTCCCACCATGAAAAAGTCCCATTTTGTCTTCAGCAGAGCTAGGATTAACGCCACTGCCCAGAGCCTCTGCTCCGTGTTGAAGCCCAGTCCAGTCCAGCATCTGGCTAGCCTAGCTTGTGTTCTAGCTGCAGTCCATTGCAGATGGGGTCCGCGTGGCCATGAGCCATGCGACTGCTTCAGGCCACATGGCAGGCTAGCGCAGATCATGGGAAAAACAAGTGTCAGGAAGCAAGAGCGAAGCAAGTGGAACAAGAGAGAGAGTATTTCTGTTTGGGGATTTTAACCACGGCCTTATCCAATCAATTCTTCCTGATTTCGTACACTTACAGTGGCTCCACCCCCTCTAGCCAATTATCTTTGTTTCCAGGTTAGACTGACAGGCAAACTTCTTCCCTATGTCACACCCCTCTCCCCTCCAGACTTCACTGCGCATGCATCCATCTTCCCCTTTGTTCGATCCCTTTCCGAAGTGAACTGCAGGGAATGGACCAATGGTTCCCTGGGGAGTGTAAAGTTGCAGCTTCCTGGTGAAGCCACCCAGATAACCATGCTTATAATGTCTGGCCTTCCCTTTGCTCTTTTCCCGTTTTAATATTGATTACTAGCTAATTACAACAGTAACAGTTTCATATCCTACAATTGAATTTTTGCAATTGTTGATACTCTTGGCCCTGCAACTTTTATAACTGCTCACAAGTTAACATTCTAGAATGCCAGTGGGAGGAAAAACATTTCATATTTGACCTCAAAATAGTATCAACTAATGTATTTTGTTAATTCTCATGACTTCTATTCATTGTCTGGAAAACCCTGAACCTGGTTGCTCGTAGTTCAATGATGTTAGCAGTGATGGTTTGATTTTTTTTTTACATAATACATGCAAAGAATAAATTTTAAGTAAAATAAATTTAAAATTTTGTTTTTATTGTTATTGTTTTCATATGTTGGTGGTGGAGGGAGTATGGAGTAAGGAGAAAATAATAGTATGCTTTTTCTCCGAGTTTTATCCAGACAACACTGCTACCATTGGCCTTCAGAAGAACCAATGTTCCTCATTAAAATTATACAGAATGTTTAATTTACATATTGTTATATTACCTAGTGTCACCAAGTTCAGGAATTTTCCAACAAGAGTGCATCAGTAAATAGATGGTGAGGCCGGACAAAATGTGATAATGAAGTCAAGCTGTATTAAATATTGTAGATAGGAAAGGAGAAGGTGGAATCTGAGAGCCTCTGTAGTTTGAGTATATGTGATGGCCAAGATTAACAAAATGATCCCTGACTCAGAATGATGCTAGAAGTGCTACCAAGAACAAGTCTCACCTCTGGCACCACCCTCCACTGTGCTTCTGTCTGCCAGAAATGTCCTCTGCCCTTTAACTCATGCACTCCCACCCTCACTTTCATAAACTCGTTTATAAAACTATGTAAACAATAAACTACAAATCTCAGCTCAGGTATCAAAATATCTCAAAAACCTTCTCCAACTCCTCTCCCCCTCCCCCAGGTAGTCACTTCTCCCATAGCTACAGCATTGTCCTATCCTTAATATGGTACCAGCATTGAATTTTAAACATTTTATTTCTAGGTTCTACTAGTCTCTCCTAATAAAATGTGTTCTCTTTAAAGAATCTAATACATCATTGGGTGTTGAACTTTATGTAATAGGTTTTCAACATAATTTATTGGTTGGTTGTTTGACTGATAGGCTGACAAGGTTAAAGGTAGGATGGATGGATGGATGGATGGATGGATGGATGGATGGATGGATAATATTAAAAGTTCCAGTGCACTGTGTGTATTTCAGCTTATTCAACTGGGAACTTTTTCTCTAGAAGTTTATATTATTTTAAAGTTCTAAGTTTATATTAAAATTTAAAAAATTAAGATTTAAGATTCTCTACACCCCATAATCTCAGGGACACCTATAGCACTTTCTTGGTCACAACTGTTTGCTAATACTGATAGGTGATGTGTGGCAGAGATTATTTCCAGCCTGGAGTTGGGTATCGTAAGGAGTCAACAATATTTGCTGACTATAAAGAACATCTGGATTTAGGTGGTGCCGTTTCAGTAAAATACAGTGGGGCCTTGACTTACGAGTTTAATTCGTTCCGAGACCGAGCTCGTTAAGGAGCTCGTTAACTCAAATTACTCTATCAACTCAATGCAAAAAATCGGCTGAGAGACAGCTGGTATCTCAAAAAACTCGTTAGTCGGGACACTCGTAAGTCAAGGCCCCACTGTATAATGTTTGATTTAGTAGCTTTAGTTTTAGCAAAAAGAAGTTCCTAGCTTTTAAAAAAAAAGAATATATTAAAACTAATGAACTGCCCATCTAGTGTATATCCATCACAGTTTCTCGGAGCTTATTTTCTTGTTTCCCATTTGGGCTAATGGGGGCTTTGTGGGAGGCCTCAGCCATCACTGATGAGCTGTGCCCCAGTCTCACTCCACCCCCACCCCATCTTCTACTTTCAGGGCAAATTAAGTTCAGCAAGAGGCTTGACAGCTATCAAATCAAAAACCAGGCTAGGCCCTGAGTGAATAGTTCCCAGTCCCTGGTTATCTTTCTTATTTGACCCTATTACATACCAAATATATCGTCAAAACATTGTGGAAGTTTTTCTTAATCAAAGAGCATGGTATATCTATACTCATAAAAACATGTCCTACAGGGTAACAGCATGTATTGTTTTTTAAATTGTTGCTAAGAAAGTAGATCTTAAAAGTTCTCATCACAAAAAGAAAAAAACAATGTTATCAGGTGATGGATATTAACTAGACTTATTGTGGTGATCATTTTTGCAATATATTCAAATATTAAATCATTATGTTGTACACCTGAAACCACTAGTAATATGATGTTACATGTCAATTATACCTTAATAAAGAAATAAGTAGAAAAAATTTTAAAGTATGCCAGGAGGCAAAAAAGAAATTATTGCTATGGTCTTGAAATGCAATTATTTTACCATTGACTTAAATGATCTCAAAGGCATTTTTACTCCATTTCTGTCTGGTCTTCAGTTTGCCTCCAGAACTTCATATTTCTCTCCACACTTTCTCTATCCTCTGCCAATCTTCTCTTCATCTCTCAGCTCTCATGATCCAACACCTTATATGCATTTTCCTCTCTGGCACAGCACCCTAATTAAAACTCTTTGACACTCTTTGGTGCTTTCCTTCACCAGGGTCAGGGACACTGTTTATGAGCTGAAAATATTAACTGTTGTTGTTTTTTAATTCCTAGATAGAAGAGCGAGCAGAATTTTTGAATAAGTCTGTGCAGAAAAGGTAAATATGGTTGATTGTTCACTGGAGAATCACCAGCCATCATATGTATGGAAAGATTTTCTCTCATATCTTTATGTGTGTGTTTATTTACTTAACAGTGGTGTCAAATCAACTCATCAAGCGGCTGTTGTTTCCAAGATTGACAGCAGACTGGAGCAATACACCAGTGCCATTGAGGTGAGCGATGTCCGCAGGGTTGTGCTCAAACAGAAATCAGCTCTGATTGTGTAAATGATCATAGAAACGTTTAGGACAATAAGCAAGTCTAATAACCACATTAGTGTTAGAACATTAATAATGCTTTATTATACTTGAAACTAGTTAGAGAGAAGAACAGTAATACAGGTGAATTATAGAAGGGTTTTAAATAAATTATTGTTTACTACCTTCAGCCTGAGTATTCTTTAATGAAGGTGTTATTCTTTTAAGGAATAGGCTTATTGATATTCAACTATGTTATTTATATGTTACTATGTATATCTTCTAATATTAATTCCTTATAAAATATGTTCCTATATGTAGTTAAACAGGTCCCATGTAACCTTGGTTAATCCTTATTTGTCTATAAAAACTTTTATGTTCAAACAGTAATAGTATGAGTTAATATAAAGATGATTGCCAGCTAGAGTTTAATCACCATGAATTTCAAATTGATTATTTTATGCTTAAAGGATCATAGTTATATGCTTCTGTCTATTCCAACTTTTTCCCACAAACTTGACCCAGGGGTTCTACCACATTTAGAAATAATGTATATTTCCAAGTACCAAAGCTCTAAAAAGGTAGGATCCCATTAATCAATGTGTGATCCTAGTTTTTTCTCCTTTGTGTGGACTTTAAGCACTGATTTTAGCCACCTTCTATGTCAGAACATCTGCTATGAAGGAATTGGATAAGCTTGATTTGATTTCCTCCTCTCCTTTATACTGCAGAGTGGACATAAGTATAAAATAATTCACAATCAAATAAATTATGAGGGAATAAAAATGAGATCTGAATGATTTATCAAATGAATAACCAAGTCCTAATACTCAAGAGGTGATTTTCACAAGATTAAACGTCCACTAAAATATAAGACAAATTGCAGATAGTTATTTTCTGTGGTTACATTTATTATAGCTCTAAGAGGGTTGATGAAGCCAAGACTGTGGCTTCAGCCTTTACATGGTCCAGTGATGGTGCCACTCACCATGGCTGACCACCTCGACCACACAGGCCACCGGTTACAAAGCAGGACCAGGCAGGAAATTGCATGATTCTGGGCATGCCCATCACTACTGCAGAAAAGTATCTCAAATGCACACTTTTCTTCCTTACATCCATTCTTTCCTCCTCCCAGGATATTCTCCATAAAGTGGCCTCTCACTCTTTCAATTCTTTATCGTGTCCCTGTCTCCGGTCCTTTGCATATGCTGTTCTCTCTGTATGGAATGGTGTGTGTGCCTCCTTTTACCTAGCCACTTCCAAGTCTCCCATCAATCTGGGTTTAAATGTCACTTCCTCAGAGTAGCCTTTTTTGCTCCCTATTACATTATTATTATTCCCCTATTGTGTGCTCTCTTGGCATGCTTTATGACACTACATTTATCTTTCATAACACGCCGAAATGTGAAATATATACTTATGTCATCAATTACTATCTTCCTGTCCTATTAAAATGTAAGTCCACTGCAGCTTACGGAGCAGACTGTCTTGTTTTGGGTACCACTCTAACACCAGCGCCTAGACAGTGCCCTGCACCCAGTAGGCACTGAGGTATCTGTTGAAGAAATGAAGTAGAATATCACTTACACAATAAATGGCATCCCAGTAAAAAAGCATATTTCATTTTTGAAAGACCCTCTGATCTAGATCTCAGGGTGGATTTTTTGGTACATACGTCATCAGAATGCAGTTTTTGGTGAAGGCATTTAGACAATAACTCTTAAATGATACTGAAGAGGAAGAGAGTACTTGACAAGAACAAACTTAGCACAATCCTAAAGATAATTCACACACTTCAGGGGACAAAAGCTGCAAAACCCACGAAGCCAGCAGCCTCGGACCTTCCTGTGCCTGCGGAGGGCGTCCGCAATATCAAGAGCATGTGGGAGAAAGGGAATGTGTTCTCATCCCCCACCGCGTCAGGCACGCCAAACAAGGTGAGCTCCGGAGCTCCGTCTTTTAATTTTGGAGGGTGGGTTTCTTTTCCTTTTCTTTTTTCTTTTTAGCAAACCACATTAGCTCATTATAAAAGCAGTGGAGAAGGTGTAATTCTTACTTTCTTTTGCAACAACCATAAAAGCAAGCTCACAGATGCTAGACAGTGTACTCCTACGCTCTGGCCACTTTCCTAAATTGAGTTCTTGAAATTAATTATCAACCTTGGGGTTGGGTGGGGTGGGGTTGGGTGAGGTGCGGGGGCAAGCAAACCAGATAACATTCTTTAAATATCAAGTTTAAGGTTCATTTCACTCAAAATATTGATCATAACGAGCAATCATTCATTGGTGTTACGGGATGGTTACATGAAATAATAACAAGCAATAGTATTATTTGAGGTTTCTTTGGAGATTTCTTTCCAGGTAAAGTTTGTCTTTGTCTTTAATATTGGATGGTTGACTCCTTGCAGGAAACTGCTGGCTTGAAGGTGGGGGTTTCCAGCCGCATCAATGAATGGCTAACTAAGACCCCAGACGGGAACAGGTCACCTGCTCCCAAACCGTCGGTAAGTAGCTCCGGGTTTTCTGGATTTCCTTGATCTCTCAGCTCCCAGCAGCAGGAGAAATCTGGCTGTTGGTCTGTTTGCCTGGGAAAGGCAGTGCTCCTGTCTCTGCTGTCCATGCTGAGCAACAAACAAGGAGGGGTTCAGATTTAGAGAGAACAGCCCCAAGCAGCTGCCCCACAATCGCCCAGAGGCCGTAATTAACCAGAACCCAAGGCCGCTCAAATTTACACTCTTTCCTGGTCTGTGTGTTTAGCTCCTATTCTATAAATTACGGCTGGGAATTAGAAAATGAAAATGTCAAATTATCTTGGCCACTTCTCTGTCGAAAGCACCTCTAAATTTATTCCCCAAAGGAAGTGTATGTTGGCTATTTTGAACCCATGGTTTCTAATTTGCCTAATTTATGTAACTTAATACAAAAAAAAAATACCATTTTTAGGTAGTTGTTGAAGTAATTGCCATAATTTTTTTTTTGTCAACACCTCCAAAGAAAAGCCATTTTGAAAAACACAGTAAAACTGGAAACTATAAGAGCTTGTTATTTTTGGAAATCTAAATTTTTCTTAATATTTATTAAGTGTGACTATTTACTATAAAAATATTCTTTTAACCTTTTCATTGAATATATACGATAATTGCCTTGCATTTATCATTATGATAAAGAGCCTTATTAAGCTCCTACTGTGTACATTGGTGAGCTTTCTCTGTTAAGTTGGCTTTTATATATGCCTCGGTGCCCAAAGGAGCAGAGACTCAACTGTCCTAACTATCCCCTCGCAGAGGTAGAGTAACGCTTTCCAAATCCTAGACCTCTGTGCCGCTGAGCGTTTCATTGTATCCAGTGGCTCCATATTTAATCTCCAAAGTCACTAGAGGTTACCAATTCCAATTTAAGAAGAAAAAATGGAAATATTGTCTACACTTCTTGAGTGCAACCCCTTATAGTCACCTAATTAATAGTCAGGATTTTTTGCCTAAGGGCTCACATGAGGTATAAAACTAATGTAAACCCAATTTACAATCAGAAAGTCTTGATATATTGAAAAATATATATTTTCCCCTCTCCCGGTAAATAGAGGGGAGGGAAGCTATAGAAGGAGAGAGTCGAGGGGGGAGGGGTCATACCCACAAGGTGTTTGCTCTTTATTGCCCTGAACCCAAGGTGACATATAGAGTAGAAGTTATTTTTTAATGGAAATTTATGTAAATTTTGTGGCCCCAGACCAGTGATTATTAACCTTTTTGAATTATGGAGCCTTTTGAAAACCTATGAATCTGAGGGCCTTCTCCCCTAATACATGTATATCACTCGAGTTCCGGAAGTTCATGGACCCACTGAAGAACTCTCAAATTAGCAACGATAAAGAGAGGAAGGTGTGTTTTCCTCTTTGATGAATTTGGCACATTGCTAGAGAACCTGGTCACTTTTTTGTGTTTATTTTACTTGTGACATATTTCATTTCTGTACCGGATTTTACCAAGCCTATCACCGTCTATGTCATCCTAATGGGAGAGTTAAAAGAAATTCAATTCAGTTATTATGTCAAGGCTTCCACAAAAAGCCCCATTCTCTGGGGTAACTGATAGCATCATAAAAACGGCAGGACAAAAAGGTCTGACAGGGAAATTCGGAAAGCATTGCCTGCTTTACCTACCAGTTAGTGACTGAGTTGCTAGACCAGTGATGGCGAACCTATGACACGCGTGTCAGAGGTGACACGCGAACTCTTTTTGGTTGATTTTTCTTTGTTAAATGGCATTTAAATATATAAAATAAATATCAAAAATATAAGTCTTTGTTTTACTCTGGTTGCGAATATCAAAAAATTTCTATATGTGACACAGCACCAGAGTTAAGTTAGGGTTTTTCAAAATGCTGACACGCCGAGCTCAAAAGGTTCGCCATCACTGTACTAGACCATCTCCTAAAGGACAGAAGGAAAAAGAAAGAAGAGTGGCAATCACACAGGTTGTAGTGATCTCTTTTCCTGTGATCCACTGGATTTTGCAGACGAGGGTAACCTCCTGAGTGAAAGCCAGATTGGAAGAGAGCAGTAGGTAGTTGCTGTTGTACATGAAAAGCCAGTGTGAGTAGACTTAACCAGCAACGTTCAACTTGGTTCCCAGTTCATGGGTGACAGAGCCAGCTCTTGTCAAGATCTGAATAGCAGCATGGCAGTCTCTCTGGGAAAGATGTGACCTGGACCCAGGAAGGCAGGACGGTAACTCACAGACACTACAGATCCAGCAAAAAAAGATGACATTTCCGAGCTGCAGAAAGGCCTAGAAGGGTCCTACAGGTGCATAAAACTTGGCTGGCCAAAGGTTAAGTCCAGCAATGCAGCTTAAAAAGGCAGGTCAAAAAAATAAATAAATAAATAGGCAGGTCAAGCAAAGATCTTGCCCGGGTCTTATCAGGGGCCTCACAGTAAGATTTGTGTAGTTTGACCCACACCATTGTGCTTTATTTTCCTTCTAAAAATTGTAATTTGAACACATTTTTAAAGTGTGGAGGCATGTACTCCTGAATTTGTTGATTCCCTCTTTTCCTTATTTGTTTACAACAAGCCTTTTCAGGCCTTTGAGTTTCCAGCCTGGCCCTTCATGGCAGGCCTCTGAGTTTGACACCTTTGGGTCCCCGGCCATACTGACTCTGAGCTCTGAGCTCTGAGCCCAGGATGTTAGGGTTACCTAAAGACAACAAACAGTAGGCCCCCGAAGGTGCCATCTGAGTCTGGACCCGAGGGGATTTATTCCCTGGCCCTTGCTTATCTTCCTTGGTGTATGTGGCTGGAGAGGAAAGCCTGGGCTTGTGTTTGCAGATGTGTGGCAGGTGGCCACTGAAGAAAAACAGAGGGAGATTCTTTCACCGAAATGGTCCTCACCCAGTGAAACCTCAAGAGGAAGGAAATTAGTGTTTCCTTTGAGATGAGTGTTTAGTTCCAAAACTCACTGGACAGAACAACCATCCTTTACCAAGTTGTATAATAATTTCCAAACATGCTAGGAAGTAAACGTGCTCAAAATAGTTTGTCAAACCAATATTATTTGGAGGGGGTCCCTGAAAATTAACTTATTTAAAAACAAACATTGATCCACATCTGATCCCTTCCTGGGACATCGCTTTGCTATTTGTGGGCAGAATTTATGGGATTTCGGTGTAATTTTGTAACCAGAATTCAATTCTGAGTATGCCTGTTTTAGCTGGTTTGTCTGTTCTTTGTTGTCTAAACTACATGTTACATGCAGCTAAATTAAAATGCTAATTTGTCTTTCTTTTTGTTTAAAAAAAACAACAACCATGTCTTTCTCAGCTGAATTCTCTTCTTCATTCTTTGATCTCTGGGTGACTGGAAACCTGCCTCTCCTGCCTTCATTTCTCCCTCTTCTCCCGGACTGGGTCTTTGTCTAAAATGTAGTCTGGTCAGGTAATTGCGTTTCTATTTCCCCTTTGATTTAAAATGCCAACTCACCACTTGGATGTTCATATTTTCTTAAAATAAGCTCTTTAATTGATCTCAAAAGATTCATATGGGAGATTTAAGGGAACTACAGTCCGTTTTCTTCTGTAGAACATTCATGTGAAAGAAAAATATTTGTCTTCTATGAATCAAATAAATAAAGTAATAATAGCCACTTTCCAGAGCTTCCATCAGCATGTGCCTAATTATAGTTTCCAAAACTTTAAAACAGTCTTCCAGACAATTTGGCAGCTTCTCCCTACATTGGCAAAAGTAGTGGAACCCTTCAAAAACAACCTGATTTGTTGCTTACTGGTTCCAAGTTAAATAGGTGTAGCTCTCTAATAGGATATCAGGAATGCGTGCCACAGTGGAACTCCAGAAACTCAGTAGGATTAAGGCAAATCTGAAATGCAAAAAAAAAAATAAAATTAAAATTAAAAATCTGAAATGCTTCACATGGTACCATTTAACCAGTGCACTTTCAGTGTTGAGCCCTCCCTACTATCTGTCAAAACATGCCCATTTAGACTGGTGCCCATGGATAAATGCAATTGCTGTTCGCTTTGCCTTCCTAATGAGAAAAGGATGTGCCAAAATAAACATGACTATTTCAGTTAAAACACATTTATATTCTACAAACTACCTTTTGCCAAGCACATGCTGGAAGAAAAGTAAATGGAAACAGAAATGTGGCTCCTTGTCCAAACCAAATTAATTTCGAGGTAGCAAATAAAGAATCAAAGCTATATAACTGTTCTCTCTCCGAGATTTCCACATGTTCTCACATATGTTATTCAGTGTCAGTTTCTCTTACGGGTGCAGTTTGTGGTCAGTGTTTACTCTGATGGGGCTAGGTTCTACCGATGCACTTCTGAATCATCCACTCACTCCGCAGGAAACACACAATGACTTTAGTCTGAGGGAAGTGCCATTAGAAGTTGGATGCAGATTTCCTACTGCACAGAGGTGTGGGGAGGAGGGGTTGGCGCCCCTAACCCCCACGTTGTTCAAGAGTCAATTGTATTTAAAACCACCCTATCCTGTATTCACTTCTAAGAGCATAGAAAGTTAAAAATAGGCTATATTATTTTAAATATGCCTGTGTTCCAATTTTACTGATCCATAAGCAATAAGTCCTTGATGAAGAACAGGCCCTAAAGGCTGGATAGTTCCAGCCCATTCTCATGTCATAACCTGGTCCAGGTCTATTATAAAAACAATGGCTCATGATCCCTTCAATGCCATCCATTTCTGATCACTAGGATAAAGTGTATTAACTAGAAATCGATTCAAACCAACAAACACAGATGTGGTGACTTATTTAGACCTGGCAGAGAATATATAGGGCCACGTATTAATTTTATTCTGCTTTCTCTTCATTAGGATTTGAGGCCAGGAGACGTATCTGGCAAGCGGAACCTCTGGGAAAAGCAATCCGTGGATAAGGTCACAACCCCTGCCAAGGTAATGTCAGTCCAAATGTTTCTATAGTCCCCTTTTGGAGTAGAGAATGTCAGCTGTCCATTGTCCATCGTCATAGGTATAATGTCCATCATCGTCATAGGTAACATTCCCCTGAGCCAGGGTTCCGGGACGTGGAGTAAAGATATGATCTGGAATGTTAGGACCCAGAGAACGCCACTCATATACAACACAGCAGGAATGGTGGCTCTCCCTGGAACTGTGCAGCATGGTGGCTCCAGGTGGGAGGGGGACAGGGTGAGTCTTCACACGCTCTGCCCCCTCCTTCTTGATCTAGCCCACAAACCCTTCCTACAGTAATAATTCTATAACCACCAGGCCCACAGCTGAGGTTATGAGGTAGCAGAGTAGGTAGCTCCTTTGTTCCAAAATGTCAGACTCACTACACGTCATGCAGTGATTCATTTGAAATGAAAACACACAACACATTTGAACATGCAGATTCACAATACTACACTCGGCCATCGGTGTCCTCGGGTTCTGCATCCGCGGATTCAACCAACCACAGATTCAACCAACCCCGGATCAAAAATATTTGAAAAAAATTACATTGTTGCTAATGTGTACTATGCAGTTAGGCCTATGATGGTTGCTTCTGTATTGAACATGTACAGACTTTTTTCTTATCATTATACCCTGAATAATACAGTATAACAACTATTTATATAGCATTTACATTGTACTAGGTATTATAAGTAATCGAGAGATGATTTAAAGTATACGGCTTATACGCAAATAATATGCCATTTTTTATAAAACACTTGAGTGTCCACAGATTTTGGTGTCCATGGAGGCCTGGAACCAGTCCCCCTAGGATACGGAGGGACGACTGTACTTTAATACTTGTGAACACCTCAGCAAGGATTTTTAGCAGCTAGCTGGGGAAAAGAAATGATATACAAATAAGACTATGAGTCAAATGTCAGATAAGTTTCAACAGTAGGGATAGAAGTACAGGGGGGAGGAAATAAAGAACAGAAGAAAACTAAAGGTAAGCATAGTCCACTTCACCCTCCTGCCTTGTCCGGCCGAGACTGTCATTCCATCATGTGTGCCTGTTCTGGATGCACACTATAGATTCCTGGCCCTTAGAGTGGTGTTAAAAATAAAACTGCCTCCGAATGCCCTGAGCAAGGCTAAAAATCAAGTTAGAAAAAAGGTAATACAAAGAAGAAAGAGAGGAAGGAAAGAGAGAAAAAGGTGGGAAGGGAAGGGAAGGGAAGGGAAGGGAAGGGAAGGGAAGGGAAGGGAAGGGAAGGGAAGGGAAGGGAAAAAAATCAACAAGAGAAAGACTAAGAGGAGCATATTTGAATAGAATGCCAACAATAATCCTCCCTTTCATAAATATTTATTCCTGCCATATTCTAATTCTTTTTTTTTTCTTCTGACATAAACATCTGGCTGAAACACTGTGGCCTGCCGATTTAAAGCTCTCTTCTCTTAACAGGTGTGAGACCGTTCAAGAAAGAAGCCAGAGTAGCCACTCAACATGCTGGACCAGCTCAGCTGAAGAGGGTTAATGTGCTCTGTTCTATATTTATGTTGATTTACTAAATTGGGTTAATTTCCTTTTGTTTTATTTTTCATTATCCCAGTAAACCCATGTATATTTTCACTATATTTAATAATCACAGTCTAGAGAAGTTCATGGTAAAAGTACTGCCTTTGCACAGGAGCCTGTTTCTAAAGAAACCCATGCTGTGAAATAGAGACTTTCTACTGATCATCCTAACTCTGAACGGTGACACCAACCACGTCGGAAGTCGAGCAGGAGGAGGTTCAAGCTGAAAATTTGCCTGAGGAATGTGTGCAGTGTCCAGAAAAACAAACCATAGTGGGGTTTGGGGTTTTGTTTTTTGTTTTTTGTTTTACATACAGAAGTCATGTTGTTTCTGCACTTTAGAATAAAGCATGGAAGAAATGATCTCAGTAGGCAATTGTAACACTTTCTGAAAGTAATGCATTCAGATTTGAGATTCTGCAATGATTGTCTTTTTTTAAAAATGTACTGTTAAGGTATTACTTTTTTCATGCTGATGATTATCTAAATTGGATGATGATGTTAGAAGACAGTGGTACTGATATCTTTAGGTTGGTTGCTTTGTGGATTTCTTTGGTAGTGATAGTGAACCACATTTTAGATGACCTGATCATGTATGTATGTGCATACACGTATACAAACACACTAATGGTAGAAAGCTTCTTTTATGTGCTAGACTATTATATTTAGCAGTATGTCCTTGTAACTAGCCAATATCACAGCTTTTCAAAAATTAAAAATCACATTATATTAATATTCATATTTGCCAATAGAGACATGGCAGAATAGGTATCAATATATCTTCAATGCCCAATAGATAAACTGTAAGAAAAAAAGAGAGATTTGAAATGTCAAAATGAATTGACATTTTCTATAAAGCATAGTATTTAGCTTATAATGAAAAGCAATCTTGAAGTCCAATGTGAATTTTACTACCATCTGGATCAAACTCAAAGCTTGCTGAGAACTTTATTTTGTTAGCAATCAAGTTCACAATCGGTTGGCTTCGAGGATATCTGAGGTCTCTTCTTTGTCTAAAATTTAAAGACGAGGATTTTAGTGACAAGATTGTCCAGATTGAAATTCCACGTGTGGGTATGCAAAGACCAGCTTTGGCTAATGTCTGGAAGCAGAGAAGAGAAGTAAGCAAATTCCAATATTTAAGAGTCATGATAGTCCTTCATCTTTATTATACGAAACCATTTTTTAAATTAAAAGTTTCTACTTTTATTAGTCATTGGTACTTGTCATAAGTTGATAATGTATTGAACTTTCAAAAAATATATGTAACTTTTAGTAGTTTTACTATTTTCCCCAAGAGTCTTTATCAAATCATCTTTTTTTATACACGTAATCTAGACATCAGATCTTACTTTAGCTTATAAGTGTTCATCTGTTCTTCACAATAGATGATAAAAGAGTACTCCTCTGTCTTGGCAATATGTTTTAGCATAGAGATATATAGGATAGTTCTATAAACTTATACCTCATTTGACTTAACCAAAAGTGTCCTACTCTCAATTTCTACCACAATGAGGGAGCCTCACAAATGACTATTTTCTAACCTACAGTATTTCCCTGGAGGAGCCGGCCAGGACAGGGCTGACATGAGCAGTGACTACTGCCTTGCGGAGTCTGTTTTTTTCAAAAATCAGTAAAGAGTAGCTGAATTCTCTAGCTTTTAGCACACCTGGGCCAAAGGAAGGAAAACCACCAAGATCACACACATCATCCACCCGTGACAGAATAGATATGAGTCTATGATAAGATAATCTAGAACCCACATGTAGTGCCTCATTTAGCATTGACTCCCATCACTGGAGTGACATGGATCGAAGTTTGAATTAAGGCCCATGGCGATATAACATTGCTTTGTTGTACTTTTGAACAAGAGCTTCTGATCACTAGTATATATATTTGTTTCTAGAAAGTCTAAAGTTGAGAAGAGAATATATCGATCCTGACTTTTATTCCGATATTTGGATGGAATAAGTTTTAGGGTAGAATTTTGTTCAGTTCGGATTTAATCTTTTGAAAAAAATAAATTCCATTGTTTACTTGTCTGATTACAATTCTCTGTGTTATCTTTAAGAGGTAAAACTGCAAGGTGACTAGCATGTTCTGTGAATCTGCCATTCCTAAAAATTTTATAAACACTTGATGTTTTTCACTGATAACTGATCGCTGCAATAAGTATATATTGTGAAAATGCATCCACAATAAATGGAATTCCTCCAAATGCCATTGCCTCGCTTGTTTTTTTATGTGCTATATTGGTTATAGGAGTTATATTGCTTGTAATAAAGATGACCGCAGAGCAAAATGTATTCTTCAGGTTGAACCTTGGTTTCGCCCTTTAAAGAAGAAAAGCCATTTCATATTTTGTAAAAACTTATTATGGGCATTTTTCTAACAACTCACCAAATATGTATGGAAAAGTTTGAAAAGGGAGATTTTAAAAATTCTTCTTTAAAAGAAATTATCAAATGTTCCTCCATCCTCCTTCTCAATCCCAGTATTGTCACACACCACCTTTCTTGCTCCTAAGATGGCAGTACTGTTTCCTCAAAGGTAGTCTCTTTTATAGTAGAATTAAATATATACCCTTTGTTTGCAGAATATTACTATTACCAAGGCAATGGCAATTACATTTAAATCCAAAGGTGTTTCTACCTAATTTTGCATATCTATATAGCACTACTTGGTCTGAAATCTGAGGCTTTTCTCATAAAGGTTTTAAATGGTGAGTCCAGAGCTCCTGCTCAGTCCCTAAATCCTGCCCGTTAGAATGACAGAATTAACTAAGTTACTGGAATTTAAAAAATATTTAGCACTTTTTTACTTCTATGTCCTAACAACCCAGGCGATGGAAGTAAGTTTAGACAATAAGATAGTTGTCATCAAAGTTAATTCACAATTAAGCAATGCAAAGAATACAATCTGTAATACTAATACCAAGATGATGGAAATAGAGATGGATTAAAATTAATTTTACAATGTGCATATTCAGAGTATAATATATTCTCTTGTGTGATGTAGAAACAGGTGTATTGGAGGCTTTTTCGTATCTTTGCTTGCATGGAAGAATGGATAGGAAAAAAAAGATCTCATGACCCTAAATATGTATTCTTCCACAAAAGAAAGATGACTGAATCAGGTCTTAATTTGAATGATGTGTCTATTTGTGTCAAGCTTCTTATTCATGTTGTCCAAACATTCTATATTCTTACTGATTATTTTTTTGTTCCTTTGGTCTATTACTGAGAAAAAATATAAAAATATCCCATCATGATTATGGATTTACCTATTTCTCCTTATAATTTTGTTAATATTGTTTTCCATATTTTAAGGTCATGTTTTAGGTACATATACAAATCTAGGATTATTATACATATATTCCTAGTGAATAAAATATTTTATCCTTGTGAAATGAATTTATGGTTAGCAAAGATTCCTGCCTCTTTATTTTTTCTATTCTTAATATTGCTACAGTGGCTTTCTTTTGGTTAGCACTTGCACAATATAACTTTTCCAACCCTTTACTTTCAACCATTGTATATCCTTTAGTTTCAGATGTATGTCTTTGAAAATTATATGGTTTGAGTTTGGGTTTTAATCCAGTCTGATCATCTTTGAGCTTTAACTGGAGTATTTAGCCCTTTTATATTTAATGTAATTACTGATATTTTTGCATTTAAATAGCATCCTAGTTATGTGCCATCTGTTGCTTTCTCTCTCTTGCCTTTGTGCCTGGATTTCTTCTGCTTCCAAACGTGTGCTGATCTACAAGAGTCAGCTGAAACTGGGCTAGACTTTTGGCAACCCGATGGGGCTAGAGGGCAAAAGAATCATCATCTGTCAAGGATGAGGGTTTGTTAAACTAATTCCAGATTATGAGTTTCCAAAGAGCTGCTCCTGAATGTAAGGATGAGCTTGAAGGAATCTGGTCTTCATAAAGATTGCTGCCTGCCTTCACTCTGGGGAACAATTACAGTACTCTAGTGGGGAGGTAAATTATAAATAACAGACATAAAAAGTTACAAAATATTGAGTAACAATTCAAGAATTTAAGAGATAAAATATCACAAGGTTAGTACATAATTGTCAAAGAATTATGTAATACATAATTCAGTGTTTAGCGGGAGGAGAGAATACTTTAACCTGGGATAATCAGATAAAAAAAAAGTAGTTGCCTTAATTCTTTTGTGCCCTCAGATGTATATCCAGTGCTCTACACACAGAGGTGTTTGGTAAGTGATAAGATGTTTTCCAAAGCACCTCAATTTATAAACTGCTAGATGTACTGCTATCAATTTTTATACAGTTCTTACAGATCTGAGGGTTAATTTGTTTTATGACATTTTTATTCCCAGGTTTATAATTCCTGTATCCACTCAGCCCTGCCTCTCAGCTCCATAAAGAATGTTGGCCTCTCACTTTAATACAGATTTCATAGCAGAGTTTTGCCAAAGCATGCTCTTAGTGATGTCAGCTTTTGTTATCTTGAAGTTTTTCCCCAAAAAAGTTTTATTAAATTGGGTTTTAGAAGTCCCAACTGATCATTTCTACCAAGATAAAAAAACAAAAACAAAAAAAACCTTTATTCAATAACCTCTTACTGAAGGTACTAATATAAAAATTATGTAAAAGAGCTACAATCATATAGAGCACAAGATTAGTTCCTTAGCTGGTTTTCAACCTGATCAGTGGTGGCACCATAGTTATGCAGGGATCAGTGCAGCAAGGTAAGTAGATGCCCACGTACTAGAGGGTGTCATTGCCATCAATTGGAGGTCAGCTAGTCAAATGGTAATGACAGCTAACATTAATTGGGTCCTTACCAAGTCCCAGGCAGTATGTTATTCACTCATGCAATCCTTACATGATAGATACTACTGTGTTATTCCCACTTTACATGTAAATAAATGGAAGCACCAAGAAGTTAAAAAGGTTGCTCAAGGTTATATAGCTACTAGAGGCCTGGTGCATGAAATATGTGCACTTGGGAGGTCCCTCGGCCTGGCCTGCACCCTCTCACAGTCCTGGAGCCCTCAGGGGATGTCCCACTGACGGCTTAGGCCGGGAGCGGGCCTAAGCCAGCAGTGGGACATCCTTAGCGCTGCCGCAAAGGTGGGAGAGGCTCCTGCCACTGCCGCTAGGGCAGTGGTTCTGCCATTCAGTCAATTTGCATATTAGCCTTTTATTATATAGAATTAAGTGGCAGAATATTTGACCCCAGGTAATTGGCTCCTGAGCCCACACCCCTAACCTCTAGTCCCCACAATCTCTCACAAGAGATTGTTATTGTGTAGGAGCATGCCTAGAAGAGAGCCCCTTGTTGGGCAGGTTGGAGCCAACACTCTCTTCATGAAGCCCACAGACATGGAGCAAGAACAGCACTTGAGACCAATACTGTAGACTTCAACTCGGCCCTTTTCCTCTCCAGCCCCTGCTCATCCTAAGACAACAGGAACTGGTACCTACAAAAAAGAGGAGATGGGTGTAAATAGCAAAACACCAATTCCCTCCCACTTCCCAAACCACCAGAGCTGGGGACAGATCTAGGTTGCCTGAGGGGTGAGGAGAAAGAGGGAGGTTGATTGACTTTGAAATTGAAGTTTAAAATATACTTAATACCAAATCCCTGAATGAAATCTTAAGTGCCAAAATGAAACTTTTAGTAGCTGAAAGTGGCTGAAAAGTTATGGAATCTTACCATGTCCTCTATAAAAAAAAAGGGGGGGGGGGCGGGGACTTCACCATTGCAGTTATTGGGGGAGGAGGGAGAGACCATGTTTTTTGTCATGAGACTTCTCACTGACCCTGGGAACTATATTTTCTCCTTTGAGGTGATTTATTCCATCCATTTTTTTGTAGAGTAGGCAGGGGGCATTGTTACTATCCCATTTCCAAGTATTTAGGAGAATGATGCCTCCCTGTGGTACCCAAATTTAGACATATTCTACAAACTAATTCTACCAATGATAGAGGGATTAGGAAAGACTTCACTGTGGGGATGAGCCTTGAACTGAGTCTTGGTTAGTTGACTGGCTGGGACAGATTTCTCAATTTGAGCTTGGGAACATTTTGAGAGGTTTGGCCTTATACTAGGTCATCCTAGACCCAGATAGTCTGAGGAAGGCCAAAATGGGTAATAGATGGGGGACCCCAGGGTTCCCAGGACCCAGTATGTCTTCCTCAACCAAATTGGGACCAGACCTGTACAGCCACATAACCACTAACTTCTGTGATGTCATAAATAACTCTGTTCTAGTCACTTCACATTCTCATTTAAGTCTCTGCTCAATTAATTCAAAATAATATAATTACATAAAATAAATTATAGTCCTAACCCAACTTACATTTGGCCAGGTTGCCAAAGTGAAGTTTCCTCCTGATTCCCACACTAATAATTGTGCCTTTTGGAGTCTTGTTTTGGATTTTATTTTCCTTCTTTCTTACTCTACTTTTATTATATTTCTTTTATTCTGCAGGCTTGGAGTCAATAAATTCACCCAAACTTAGAGGAAACGTTGCTCTAGGGGTGAGTCTGTCCAGTAATCTTCTCTGATAAGATTATGGGGAAGGGAAACAAAAATTTAGAATAATAGAAAGTCCTTGGAAATTCACTCCGGGCCTTACCTCCACTTTAACCTAAATGCAAATAATTCCATCTCTACTATATACTACTATCTGTAATAGGAGAGTAATTTTTTAAAATAAATTTTTATCGCCGAACCAGTTTGGCTCAGTGGATAGAGTGTCGGCCTGCGGACTGAGGGGTCCCAGGTTCGATTCCGGTCAAGGGCATGTACCCTGGTTGCGGGCACATCCCCAGTAGGGGGCATGCAGGAGGCAGCTGATCGATCTCTCTCATCAATGTTTCTAGCTCTCTATCCCTCTCCCTTCTTCTCTGTGAAAAATCAATAAAATATATATTTTTAAAAAAATAAAATAAAATAAATTTTTATCGATTTCAGAGAGAGAGAGAAAACATCCATGATGAGAAAGAATCATTGATCAGCTTCCTCCTGCATGCCCCACACTGGGGATTGAGCCTGCAACCCAGGCATGTGCCCTGACCTAGAATTGAACCGTGAACTCCTGGTTCATAGGTGGACACTCAACCATTGAGCCATGCCAGCCGGCTGGGCAGGAGAGTAAATTTCTTTTTAAATTAAAAAAAAAGAAGAAGAAGCAGGTGCTTAAGAAAACCATGTTTAATTTATTTGGGGCAGAAAAAAAGTCCTAAAGAAATCTCCCTCCTTAAAATGATACTGCCCTAGCTGGTTTGGCTCAGTGGATAGAGTGTCAGCCTGCGGACTAAAGGGTCTTGAGTTTGATTCCAGTCAGGGACATATGCCCGGTTTTTGGGCTTGATCCCCAGTAGGGGGCGTGCAGGAGGCAGCCAATCAATGATTCTCTCTCATCATTGATGTTTCTATCTCTTCCTCTCTGAAATCAATAAAAATACATTTAAAAAAATGATACTGACTTTAGCCAAGCTTTGACTAAACAGTACTACCTGGTATAATCCATAACACTGGTCTTCTCTTGGAGCCTTTGTATTTTCTGCTTCCCCTGCCTCCCTAGGTCTTCCCCTAGACATCCACATGGCTCATGCCTTTACTTGCTTCAGGTGTCTGCTCATATGCCCCCTGGTCGGAGAAGCTTCTCTGCACACCCCATCAAAAGAACTACTCCTACACCAAGGCCCACCCACTCAGCTCACTCCCCATGCTCAATTTTTCCCTGCTTTATTTCTCTCCATAGCCGTTATCATCACCTGGGTGTTTGGTTTCAATTGGTTTGTCTGTCTTCTCCTAATAGAATATAACCTCGTGCAATCACCTTACACTGGGAACAGTCCCTGATAAGTAGTAGGTATTCAATAAATACTTGTTGAATTAATGTAAGAATTGTGATTTTTCAAAGTTTGTTAAATTCCCAAGTATTTTTAGGCACTAAAATATTTTTTCTCTGTAGGATTACTTGAAATATGACCATGTAAGTATTTGGACTAGAAATCATGAGACTTAAGTCCCAGCTCAGCTATTAATTTCTTGTGTAACTTGGTTAGATAATTTCTTGGAGCTTCACCCTGTACATCTGACATCTTATGGCTCACAACCATGACTCTAAAATCCAACAGAAAAATAGATTCCATATAAAAATTATCTGTGCATGTCATTTTTAATAACATGTATGGCATAAAACAAGGTACAATTATAACTGGTAACTATTTTTCAAGAGAGCTTTATCTAATCTATTTCTTTTTCTGGAAGGTCCAAACTTCTAAATTGCTGACCTCAAAAAAAACCCATTATTTTTCAGAAACTTACAAAATCTAAAGATATGGACCATTTCCATGCTTAAGCCAAAGTGCTTTGACCTTTATGCTACTTTCAAACTTGCTATAATCCATTATCTCCATTTCTACAATATTACAAATCTCATGACATATAATACCCCAGGTAGGAACCAAACATCTAAAGACTTTTTTTCCTAGCCATACTACTTTGAAAACTGTTCCAAATACATTCAATTATCCACCAGAGCTAAAGATCAGGAGAAAATCAAGTTTGGATATACAGGAATCATGTCTAAGTCTGTAATGGGAAGCTCGTATTTAATTAGATGAGGCAATACATGTGAAGTGATTTGCATAGTGCCCTGCCAGATAATGTGTTCAATATGTTACCTAACGATTTTTATATTTAAAGAATCTCTGAGCTGATAAGAACCTTGAGAGCTCACCCTAGTGTATCTATGACTCCTCTATCAAGTATTTAATGAGAACATTTTTTCATTTCCAAATCAAATAAAGATCATTAGTCACACAATTGTGCAGAACACAACTCAGTGTGGGGTACAAATAAAGACCAACAAAGCACTAGTCTTGACCAGTAAGCTCTACAGCAGCGGTTCTCAACCTGTGGGTCGCGACCCCTTTGGGGGTCGAAGGACCCTTTCACAGGGGTCGCCTAAGACCATCGGAAAACACATATATAGTTACATATCGTTTTTGTGATTAATCACTGTGCTTTAATTATGTTCAATTTGTAACATGAAAATACATCCTGCATATCAGATATTTACATTACGATTCATAACAGTAGCAAAATTACAGTTATGAAGTAGCAACAGAAATTATTTTATGGTTGGGGGTCACCACAACATGAGGAACTGTATTAAAGGGTTGTGGCATTAAGAAGGTTGAGAACCACTGCTCTACAGCCTCTCCCCACCCCACCACCCGCACTACTTTCCACCCAGAAAGGGATTCCCTCTGCCCCTAGTTCCCGTCATCCTTCGGGGTCTCCCTTCCTCCGGCCGAAATCCCGCCCAGACTCCTTGCCTCGCCAGTACAGGCTAGGTGATTCCCCAGGGCTTTCTGAAGTCTCGCGAGGGTGGTCCCGTTGCCCTGGTAACGAGTGGCCTTGCCTCCGGGTGAAGGGCGTGGCTAGAGCCGCTGAACTGGACCGGGATTACATTGGGCTGTTACCCGCGGGGGCGGGAAGGAGGAGCCGACTGAGGCGGGACAGTGACGCGAGGTTCCGAAGGAAAGGAGATCAGCGGCGCGGCGCCCCCTGCGGGAAGCGAGCACAAGTGGACACACCCGCCGGGGGAAACGAGCTCCTCCCCACACCGCGGCTTCCAGGCGTGAGCGTGGGGAGGGCCTCGTCGACCTCCGGGATTGTGCTTCACCGTCCTTCCCCGAGGAAGTCCGTCGTCGTGCCCGCCCGCAGGCCTGGCTGGCTGGGCGTGGGGGCGCGCGTGTTGCCTCGTCCGCTTCGGCCGTGGAAGAAACGCGCGCGGTGTGCCCATTAGGCAATCAGCGCGGCTCTCCTGAAGCCCCGGTCTTACCCTGTCGCAGGTGAGCACAATGGTAACTGTGACCCTGCTCGAGGGGTTGGCTGCGTGGGTGTTCTGTTCAAGGAAGAGAGGTGTTGTCGCTAGTTTTATTTGTAGCGAGTAACGGGAGCTCACTTCCAACGCTCGGTCCCCCTGACGGCAGGCTCCGCTCTGGTTTAGACACGTTGTTTAGTTAATTACGCGTTCATTGCTTCTTTGCAGTTGGGTCAGCTTACCTGGTTGGGTTCCAGTCAGGCTCGTGAGGTTACACCTACATGTGCAGAATAGTGTACCTGGATTTTAACATTTAGCAAGAATCGCATTTAGTAGGAACCACCCAGACAGTAAGACCCTGGCCCTGCCTTACATTGGTTTGCCTCATATGCTCACGGAAGGAGATAGAATCAGATTTATGCCAAACCAGTTTCCCAAATTGGGAATCGTGGTGACCCCGGGGCTGAAACTTCAGTCTCTTCGTGTTGCAGGTCCTACCAGCGGTTCTCAACCTGTGGGTCGAACGACCCTTTCACAGGGGTCGCCTAAGACCATCCTGCATATCAGATATTTACATGACGATTCATAACAGTAGCAACATGACAGTTATGAAGTAGCAACGAAAATAATTTTATGGTTGGGTCACAACATGAGGAACTGTATTTAAAGGGCCAGAAGGTTGAGAACCACTGCGAGTGAGACTTCTCTGTTGCATCTGTAGTAACTTGCTGTGGAGCTTGGACTTTCTTCTGTGTAGTCTTGTTCCAAAACACACTTTGTGTAGAGCGGAGCTTACACAAATAGACTGGGAATTGGTAAATTCCATTGATCTAAAAAACAACAACAACAAAGAATCTTGACAAGGAGCTTGCATTATTTCATTGTCTCAGTAGTGGGAGGATACTTGCATAGCAGGGATAATGGTCGTCGCTAGTACAACCTTCTGATAGCTATTCAGATGTCTGTTAAGACAAATACAATTGAATATTAGAACGGAGACAGTATCTACGGAATAGTAGCCAAAATATAGAGTCTGTTGTCGGCATTTGAACCGCTGGTCAATTGAAAATTAAGTAGAAAACAAAATTTATTGCTACATTTCATTGCCTGAATAAGTAACTAATTTAAAAGATTTGTGGTCTTTTTAATGTCTCGGGATTATTCTGAACTTGCTATTGCTCTCTGGTATTTAATTGTAAATACAGGGTGTAAATGATTTGTCTGTGTACCCTATAAATTCTTTTTAAATTATTTACTTGGTTTGTCTTTTATTGTGATTTGGTCTCTTTCTCATAGAAATGAAAAATTTCTTCAAATCTTTGAAACTGAAGGTTTATTTAACCGTGTCCTAATAAATTAGTTTTAAAAGAAACCTGTTGTCACTTAATTAAATACAATAGAATATATTTTGGATACTCATACAATGTAATAAACACTTTTGATTTAGAAACTGTCAGTAAAGACCTTAGAAATTGTTTTCCATTTACAGCCCACCTACTCAAAAGGAGAAATATCGAGCCAAATACTGAAGAGATGTCAGAAGATTCAGAAGAAGACTATTCAGATAGAACAATCAGTGATGAAGATGAATCAGTATGTTTTCCTCAACTTTATCTTAATTTACTTTGAGATAAAACTTGTGTTATATAGATTCCCAGTAAAAGTATTATAAAACCAATTGAATGTAAGAATCAATTGGATGTTTAAATCACCTGTCATTGAAGTTGGGAAGTAATTTGATTGAAAGCCGAGATATTACTGTGTACAGTATGCCCCATCTAGAAAGAACCTATATTGGTTGTCTTTTTCTGAGAAAAAAATTTGGATAAAATTCTTCTGACTTTTACTAAAATATGTGTATTAAATCATTATTAGGGGTTTTTATACTCCCTGTCCACTTTCTTGTATGTACTGAGTCTACTGTTTTCATCATAATATGTATCATATACTGGAACCTTCTATGTTTTAAACCTACTATGTAGCTCCATAATAGGTTTAGTGTGACTCTGATGTAACAAAGGCAAGGACATGGAAGAAGAAAAAGGAGGAAAAAACAAAATGCAGTATTTAAAAATATTTTGTCTGGTTCTAGTAATATTTGTGAGATGTTTTCATCACATTTTATTTTTAGTAAAGTATAAATTATCATATATTTAAGTTAAGGTCCCCAAATAAGCTCCCCAAAATGATGTATAACCCTTTAAGTCTATGGCCTTCTGCATTTATGTTCTTTTTAAAAAATAATACTCATTAATTTTTAGAGCTACAGGAAGGGAGAGGGAGAGAGAAAGAGAAGCATCCATGTGAGAGTGGAACATGGGTCTGCTCCCTCCTGCACGCCCCCTACAGGAGAATCGATCCTACAACCCAGGCATGTGCCCTGACCTGGAATTGAACCCACAACTTTTTGATGCATGGGATGATGCCCAACGAACTAAGCCACACAGGCCAGGGCTATGTTTCTTTTCTCCAGCGGTTCTCAGCCTGTGGGTCGAGACCCCTTTGGGGGTCAAAGGACCCTTTCACAGGAGTCGCCGAAGACCATCAGAAAACACATATATAATTACATATTGTTTTTGTGATTAACCACTATGCTTTAATTATGTTCAATTTGTAACAATGAAATTGGGGGTCACCACAACATGAGAAACTGTATTAAAGGGTCTCGGCATTAGGAAGGTTGAGAACCACTGATTTAGATTGTTTTGCTAGGCTTACCAAGAATCTTTAAACTTTATTTCTTCCCTACAATTATTAATAGACCTTACCCTGTGGAAGAAGAGGAATGAAAGGTGAAAACTTTAAGGTTTCAGGATAGTTGAAGTGTGTGCTTTGAGACCAGTAGCTATAATAACCCTTTAATTTTTTCCATTAAAGATTAAACACATACACTTAATTCTTAGTTGTAAAAAATTTCTGGCTTTGTAAGCTGTTCGTTTTTAAAAGAGAAATGTTTTTAAACTCTCTTGTTTTAGGATGAGGATACCTACATGAAATTTGAAGATCTCCACCAATGTGCACTTTTAACAGGTTTGAATTTATCCATATATTCTCCCTTCTCTTTATGATAGGATATGAGTGGAGGAAAAATAATAAGATAAGGAAACTAGAAAAAAGTCAGCTTGGATAATATAGGGAATTATTATTCTGTTAATTGGATAAGGAAAGAAAATGTATTCACTTTTATAAGAATCTTTTGGAGTTAAAACTTTTAAGATTTGTTTTAGATAAACCTGATTTTAATGAAAATGGTCAGTAGTTTATAAAGAACTTAATACAAGAATTTGCCTTGGCATTTCTTTAAATAACCAATTCTTTAAATGCATTTACAGTATAACTGGACTTATAATGGACACAATGTTTTGGCACTGCATCTTTAAGTATGCCTATGTAGAGTATCCTTAAAGTCATTCATTAGCAAATTTACATGTGCATGTGGGCATCTTGATGTATGCTTGATTTTTTAGAATTTATACATTTAGAATTGTGCTTTCAAATACATTAAAATATCTTTTCCAAATATTCATATATCTATCACAGATATTTTGAAATTGAAGATAAGACCTTTATTATTATTATTATTTTTTTTTAATATATTTTATTGATTTTTTACGGAGAGGAAGGGAGAGGGATAGAGAGTTAGAAACATCGATGAGAGAGAAACATCGATCAGCTGCCTCCTGCACACTCCCTACTTGGGATGTGCCTGCAACCAAGGTACATGCCCTTGACTAGAATCGAACCTGGGACCCTTGAGTCCACAGGCCGACGCTCTATCCACTGAGCCAAACCGGTTAGGGCTATTATTTTTTATTATTGTCTTTTTCACTGCCATCCTAAAACAAATCTTCACTTTTGAGATAACCACTATTCTCAGTTTGGTGTTTACCCTTCTAGAATTTTTTCTTGCATTTGTACACATATCTATACCCATAGTCATAGAAAATCTGTGACTAAGTTTAAGAAGTTCAAGAACATTCAACAGTAAATAGTTTACTAAAAAAAACTGTAGTACTATTTTGTGGACTTCCTGCCGCCCTTTTTTTTCTTTTTAAAATTTTAAAACGTCTGTTGGTAAAAAGGAGGAAATTCACTGTTTTAACTAACATTTCCTTGGTTGCTAAAGAAATTGAGAATTGTTTCATATGCTTGTCTATTTATATTCCCTTGTGTTATGAATTGCTCTTTCATAGAAATCCTTGTTAACTTTGTTTACATTGCTTTCATTGTTTGGAATTATTTCAATGTTATTTATCATTATTCATTTGTGGCTCTTTTTTTTATGTATCTGTTTAAGCTAAAAGGCCCCTACTCTAAGATCATCAATATAATTATCAAAGTTTTCTTCAAGTATTTTTTTGTACTTGTTTGAATTTTGGTATTTCATTTCTCTAAAATTTACATTTATAAATCATATGAGGTATGAATCTAATTTTATTTACTAATTCATAAATAGTTGCCTTGCCATTTTTGAATCATACTGTAAATTAGACAAAGTGTGATCTACTCACATAATGGAATACTAGATGCTTAATAACTGTCTATTGAGTAAATGGATCTATATAACAATCTTGAGAAGTAGCAATGGAAAGTAGTATTTCTTATTTACAAGTAGTAAGATTTATGTTCAAAGAGGCTTCATTGGCCAACCAAAATCATGTAGAAACAAAGTGGTAGAACAGAACTCAGTTTGTCTGACTCTAGTCCAATTATCTGCTGTTATACAAAAATAACCCAGAACTAAATCTAGGTTAAAAGCCATGTTTCAGAGGTGGAAAAGCAAGAGGAGTCAGTGGGACAAATGGAACCAAGTATGTAAAAGGTAGAAAACCAGGAAGTGTACCATCATAAAAGACAAGGGACAAGATCTTAAGGAAAGGTGATTATCAACATCAAGTTGAGGCCCCAGTTACCCAATTGAAACAGAGAGCCTCCACACTGTCTACTTGGGACGACTCCATCTTATTCTGTGTGAATTATGCTCCTGGGGTTGTGTCACACAGTAGCCCTAGAATGAGAACTGAAAAAGTTTTGACTGAAAGTTCACTATAACAACCTTAGAGAACATAGTTCCAGTAGGTGGTGAGAAAATATGGTTGGTGGGTGTACTTAACCTATTAGACAAATAGTTGCCTCAGTGTGATTAAGGTTAAGAAGATTGAACAGTAAACAGTTGGCTAAAAAAGCTGCAAGAAACAAATGCAATCCCTTTCAAAATCTAAAATGTTTTTGGAGTAGCAGTGACAATTTGGTATAATTTATAGTATTTAATATCAATAACTTTTCTTTAGCTATCGTGAAGATCAGTTATTAAAAAATTTCATTAGTACTTTTATTTTTTAAATGCCTTGAATTATAAGATATTTGTAATTATATCTACAGATATTCACAAATTAATGGTGTTGAAGGGGAAAAAAAAGAACATATAAAAAAGTTATAGGGATTTGCCCTGGCTGAGTAGCTCAGTTGGTTAGAGCATCATCCTGATACACTAAGGTTCTGGGTTCAATCCCCAGTCAGGGCACAATCAAGAATCAATCGATGAACGCAACAATAAGTGGAACAACAAATTGATGTTACTTTCTCTCCCTCTCCCTCTCCTTTCCTCTTCCTCTCTTCCTCTCTCCCTCCCTTCCTTTTCTCTCTTTCTAGAATCAATTTTAAAAATTATAGCAATTGGAGTTTTGCTTCTTAACACTCATGATTGTGTTTGAATCTTTTTCCAGCTGACTCCATCACTGACCCATTTTTCCCCCGGACTACACAGATACTGTTGGAATACCAGCTAGGGAGATGGGTGCCACGTCTTCGTGAGCCACGAGATTTATATGGTGTCTCTTCTTCTGGTGAACTGAGCCCAACACGGTGGCCGTACCATTGTGAGGTTATTGATGAAAAAGTCCAGCATATTGGTAGGTTCTTAGCAGTTTTGGGGATTTAAACATATTCGTAAATTTACTTTGCCAACCTTAATTTTAATGAGAAGACTCCCAGTATTAGAATAGTCATTCCAACAGAAGTATAACATGAGCCATACAGGGGTAGGAAAAGTAGGTGGTATAGAAAATAATACAATCCTATATAATAAAAGGCTAATATGCAAATTGTCCCCCCACGTGGGAGTTTGACCGACTGGGAGCTCGACTGGTTGCTATGACCGCACTGCAGCTGCCAACCGGCCCGATCTGGGCCGGATCGGCTCCCCCAAACCCCCAGCCAGCCCCACCCCCGATTGGGCCACCCCACCCCAATTGGGGGCAGGGCCAGCTGGCCAACCACCCGCAGCCCCTCCCACTGGCCAGCTAGCCCCCCAATAGGTCTCGATTGCTGGCCAGGCCTAGGGACTTCACCTATGCACAAATTCATGCACCAGGCCTCTAGTAATTAATAATAAATTATAAACCTACTTTTGCCCACCACTTATATGTAATTTTTAATTTTCTAGTAGCCACATTTAAAAAGATTAAAAAGAAACAAGTGGAATTGATTTCAAAACTATTTTTTATTTAACCCAAATATATCCTAAATATTTTATGTTCTTTTTTTTATATGGAGTCTTTGAAAACTGGTGTGCATTTATACTTACATTTCAATTCAATCCAATTTGTTCACATCCTTGCCACACTTATTTTTTTGTTGTATTTTTAAATAGCCATTCTAGCCCTAGCCGGTTTGGCTCAATGGATACAGTGTCAACCTGTGGACCAAAGGGTCCTGGGTTTGATTCTGATCAAGGACACATACCTGGTTGCAGGCTCCTCCCTGGCCCAGGCCCTGGTCAAGCGTGTGCAGGAGGCAACCAATGGATGTGTTTCTCTCACATCTGATATTTCTGTCTTTCCCTCTCTCTTCCACTCTAAAAAAATCAATGGAAAGATATCCTCAGGTGAGGATTAAAAAAATAAAATAAAGTAAAATGTTTAATAAATAAATAAATTAATAGCCTAAACATGTGTGAGATGATATCTCACTGTGGTGCTGATTTACATTTCCCTGAGTATCAGTGACTTTGACAGTGCAATCCCTATCAAAATATCAATGGCATGTTTTCATAGGAATAGAAAAACAACTGTAAAAATTTATATGGAACCACAAAAGCCTATAAATAGCCACATCAATCTTGAGAAAGAAGAGCAAAGCTGGAGTCATCACACTTTCTGATTTCAAAATATATTACACAACCACAGTAATCAAAACAGTATGGTACTGGTATAAAGACAGACATACAGACCAATCAACAGAATAGAGAGCCCAGAAATAAATCCACGTATATACGTTCAAGACTGTCAAGGATACACAATGGGGAAAGGATAGTCTCTTCAACAAATGAGAAAATTTGATATCCACATGCAAAAGATGAAATTGGACCTTTGTCTTACACCATACAAAAAAATCAACTCAAACTGTACTAAAGACTTAAACATAAGACCTGAAACTGTAAAACTCCTACAAGAAAACATAGGGGAAAGCTTCATGACATTGTTCTTGGCAATGATAAGGATATGACATCAAAAGCTCGGGTAACAAAAGCAAAACTAAACAAGTGGGACAACAAAAAGCTTCTGCACAGCAAAGGAAAGAATACAGTGAAAAGGCAACCTGTGGATTAGGAAAATTATTTGCAATCTATATTTCTGATGAGTTAATCTCTCAAATATATAAGGAATTTCTACAACTCAATAACAAACTCAACCAGATTTAAAAGATGGACTAAGGACTTGAATGGATGTCTTTCCAAAGAAGACACAAATGGCCAACAGATATATTTATTGACTTTTTATGTAAACTGATAAAATTTTTGCCATTTTGTTGTTGGTTGAACTTTTTGTTTTCTTCTTGATCTCTAAATGCTCTCTATATATTCATGAAATTAGCTTAATGTTATGTATGTTGCATACTTTTTCTCTGTCATTTGCCTTTTATCTTCCTCATGCAGAAAATTTTAATTTTTATGTAATCATTTTTCTGTCTTCTGGATTTTGAAAATCTTATGTTTCTCTTAGCACATTTCAAGTTGTATTTTTTGTGATTAAAATATTTTAACATCAGGAACCATTTGGATGAAAGAAGTGAGCTCCCAATTCGATTCTATTAACTATCCTGTTATTCCAACAAAATTATTAAATAATTTTTTCTCTACTGGTTGGAAATGCCACAATTATTATATAGTCAATTCGTAGGTCTAATTTTGAATTATGTTCTACTCCACTAACCTGTCTACTCATGGTGACTCAAAACCTTTAATGCTATATTTTTTAAACTACAAATTTTGTTAGGTGGCAAACTTAGTTCCCCATCGTTCCTTTTATTCTTTTAAAAAGTTTTCCACCTTCTTGGCTTATTATAGTTGACCTTATTGTACGTATTTCTATATGAAATTTAAAATAAGCTTTCCTAGTTGTCCCCAAATTAATCCTGGTAACTTTATTGTGATCACATTACATTTATAGATTAAGCAAGAGTGACATCTTTACAATATTGCATCTTCCTAACCAAGAATAAGGTATGTTTCATGATTTACCCTAGTTTTTCTTTATCTTCCTTAGTACAATTTTAATTTTTTTTCTTGCACTTTTTCTAAGTTTTATTGTTAGGTATTTTATCTTGTTGCTTTAAATAAAATCTTTATTGCATATTATTTTCTAACTTGTTTTGTAGAGGAAAGTTTTGTGTATTAATTTTGAAACCACCCAACTCTTATTTCTAGTTTTTAAGTTATTGCATATGTGCTTTTATAAACTTATATCATCAAGTAAAAATGTAATTAAATCTCCTCGTTTCCAGTTTGTGTATATCATACTTTTTTCTTGACTGAATGCATTGACTGGTATTTTCAAAAAACATTTAAAGTTTTATATTCATCTTGTTCCTCATTTTAATGGGAATGCTCATGGTTTGAATTAAATTTAATTTTATTAAGGAAGTATCCATTTATTCTTTATTACTAAGAAAATTTACCCAGAAATAATTACTAAATTTTATTAAATGCCTTTCAATATTTACAGAAAGTGTCTTAAGTTTCTCATTATGACACATTAAAATATATGTATTTTATCCCTCACTGGAGGATGTTTTTATTAATTTTAGAGAGAGAGGAAGGGAGAGGAAAAGGGAGAGGGAGGGAGAGGGGAGAGAGAGAGAGAGAGAGAGAGAGAGAGAGAGAGAGAGAGAGAAATAGAAACATCGTTTGGCTGCCTCCCTTATGTGTCCCAACCAGAGATCGAGCCTGTAACCTAGTTATGTTGCCATGTGCCCTGACCATTTATTTGATGCATTGGACAATGCTCCAACCAACTGAGCCATCTGGCCATGGAATGAACTGCTGTTAGTCATTGTGTATTATTTTGTGTGTAGCTAAAGCCTATTTGCTAATATTTTATATAGGATTTTTTCTTTAATATTCATTAGTAAGAATTTATATTTTTCTAGCTTTTGTACTTTTTTAGGTTTTAGTATAAATATTATTCAAAATTCTTCCCTGTAGAAGAATTTCTCCTCTTCTAAAACAGTTTGAATAATACTATAATTAACTGTTTTTTGAAAGTTGGATAGAATTCACCTAAAACAGTCTGGACATATTTGTTATTGTTATTTTAGATATACAGAGAATATTTTTATTGTAAAACTTCTTTGTTAGTTCTGTTTAGATGTTCTATCTATTTCAGGGACAGTTTTGATTATTTGTATTTTCCTAGAAACATAATGCTTCTATGGAGAACTTTTCATTTGTTTTCAAAGATTTGGTCAAAGTATTCTTTTGTAATTATTATAATATCCTTTGACTTTTTGGGATTTTTCCCCTCTGTTGTCATATTTTTGTTAAGTATTTATACATTCTTATTTTCCTCTCCCCTGAATATGTTGGTGGGATATAATTATCTTGTTAGTTTTTTCAAAGAATCAATGTTTAAATATGTTAGTTCTGTTGTGCTGTTTTCTTATCCATTATTTTTTTTATATATCTGATTCATTTAGTTTTTTTTAACCTTATTCTATATTTAACTTCTCATTTCCCAATATTTTATTATGGAATAATTTAAATACAGAAAGAATTTGAAAGGATTGTACAGGAACACCCACACTCACCAACTAGATTCTTATTATTAACTAGAGGCCCATGCACAAAATTTGTGCAAGAGTAGGCCTTCCTTCCCGCAGCTGCTGGCACTGGCTTCCCTCTGGCTCCGGGTCCCAGGCTTCCCTCTGGCCACTGGCAGGCACCTGGGACCTGGGCTTCCCTTGCAGTCCTGGTTTCGTCCGGAAAGTTGTCCAGAAGGATGTCCAGTCTAGTTAGCATATTATGCTTTTATTATTATAGATTATTTGCCGTATTTCTTGATCACATATGTAGCCAACTATCTATCCCTCTCTATCCATCAGACCATCTTAATTTTTATTTATTTCAAAGTAAGTTGAAGACATCCTTATATTCCAACTTTAAATGTTTTAGCATGCATATTATTAGCTAGAATTTAATCTTGTTTTATTATTATATTTTTGACATAAATTTTACATGCAATGAAATGCATGAATCTAAGTGTATCAGTCCATGAATTTTAGCAAATGCATGTATCTGTGTAGTCCAAACCCCTACTACAATATAGAACATTACCATTACAATCACTTAAACATTTTAAATAATACTTGTATGCTTAAAACTATATAATGCTAATAAAAGAAATCAAAGAATATTTGAATAAATCAAGAAATGTACCATGTTCATGGATTGAAAAACTCAATCTAGTAAAGGTGTCAGTTCTCCCCAAATGGATAGGTTCGAGGCAATTTCTATCAAGATTTGTTTTGTAGATGTAGAAAAGATTGTTCTAAAATTTATATGGAAAGGTGAAGGAACTGAGAGTAACTAAAACAATTTAGAAAAGAAGCATAAAATGGGAGGAATCAGCCTATGTGATTTCAAGGTCTTTTATATAGCTACTAGAGGCCCTTTGCACGAAATTCCTGCATGGTAGGGCCCCTAGGCCTGGCCGGTGATCAGGGCCGATCGGGGCCTTCTGGCTGCCAGCCATGGCCTTCCTTCGTTCCGCACCGCCTCCTGATGGTCAGCGCACATCATAGTGAGCAATCGAACTCCTGGTCTCCCCGTCAAACTCCCAAGGGGACAATTTGCATATTAGGCTTTTATATATATAGATAGTATTGTCAAAGCCCTGTCATATTGGTGGAGAGATATGCATAGATCAATGGAAGAAGAGAACCCAGGAACAAATATGCCCAACTGATTTTTTACAAAGGTGCAAAAGCAATTCAATGGAGCCCTAAGCGGTTGGCTCAGTGGATAGAGCGTCAGCCTGCGGACTGAAAGGTCCCAGGTTCGATTCTGGTCAAGGGCATGTACCTTGGTTGCGGGCACATCCTCAGTGGGAGGTGTGCAGGAGGCAGCTGATCGATGTTTCTCTCCCATCGATGTTTCTAACTCTCTAACCCTCTCTCTTCCTCTCTGTAAAAAATCAATAAAATATATTTTTTTAAAAATCAATGGAGAAAAGTTAGCATTTTCATCAAATGTTAGACATCCATAGATTAAAAAGAAAAAAAAAAGAAACAGTGAACTTCAATTTAAGTCTAGTGCTTTATAAGAAAAATTAATTCAAACTGGATCATGGACTTAAGTGTAGCATAAAATTATAAAACTTTAAAATAGAAAATATTTTCAATTGAAAGCTAAGCAAGTTCTTAGAATTGACACCAAAAACATAATTAATAAAAATGAAAAATTGATAAGTTGGACTTTATCAAAATTAAAAGCTTTTGTTTTATAAGAGATCTTGTTAAGAGGAAGAAAATACAAGAGGAAGAAGAAAAACAAAGGGTAACATGTACATGCCAACTGATTCTGTTTCTTTTTATGAGGAAAACAGCTTTCCCAAAAAATTTCACCAGTAATCTTTTTACATCCCTTTATATTATGTGGCTACTCCTGGCCACAGGGAAGCCTGGAAAATTGGGGTCTGTAGTGGATCTCATGCCACCCTCACACAGGTTTTTTGTCATAAAAGCAAACAAGAAGAAAGACTGGATATTGGGAGGGCAACTAGCAGTGTGTGCAACAACTGCAATTTTGCAGGCCCTTCTATTCCTAAACATTTTTTGTTCACGTAACAGTGAATTAACTTGAACTAGTACTTGATGCTGCATGTGGAAATGGCTCATCCTGGTAATTAAAGTCACACAGTCTGCCCTATGGCAAATATTCATCTTTGATATCAACCACTTAAGACAAAATTAAGTGGCTCCTTGGCACTACTGCACTTTTCAATGTGCTGAGAAGCCTTTTGGAGGAATATCTACATTTTGTATATCCTTGGTAAGAAGCATGCAAAGCTTTCTGGCAGATAACTCAAATGCAGAACAAACATCACCATGATTGAGAACACTTAAAGGCTTGAATATTCTAAAATTTGAGGATGTATGTAACTGTCCTGAGAAGCCTGTGCCAGAAATCTAAGAGTATGTAATTATCAAATTAAATGAGTCAATTGGTTATTGTGTAGATATAGACTAATAAAGGATGTCAATGAGTGAGATAATTTAGCTGTAACAGATAAATGCCTGCTAAAAGACAAGACTGCTAAAACTGACTCAAGAGGAAATAGAAAACATAAATAGGTATATACTAAGTAGAGAGATTGAATTAGTAATAGAATAACTACCCACAAAGAAAAGCCCAAACTCAGATAGCTTCATTGCTGAATTCTACCAAACACTTAATGTTTGAAACAGTCTATCAAAAGTTTCTACCAGTTCTTCACAAACATTTCCAAAAATAGGAGAGGAGGGAAAACTTTAGGAGACTAGTATTACCCTGTATACAAAGCCAAAACAAGATATCACAAGAAAACTACAGACCAATATGTATTATGGATATAGATGCAAATTTTCTCAACAAAATACTATTCAACTGAATCTAGCAACACATAAAAAGAATTATTCAACATGACCAAGTAGAATTTATTCAGAAATTCAAGGTTAGTTTAGCATTCAAAAATCAAATAACGTAATGAAATAAACTAATGTAATATAGCATATCAATAGAATAAAAAACAAAAAGTATATCTTCTCAGTAGCTACAGAAAAGGCATTATTTAAAATCCAGCACTCTCCTCTGGTGAAATTGCTGATTTTGAAGCTTTGATAATTTCTGGAGACTAAATAATCTGGCCTTGGTTTTTGGTTACCAAAGAAAACAATCTTCTGAATCCTAAGGACCAAAGATATGCTAACCACTTATTGACCCAATGCTGATGTAACAGGATCCCTACTCTCCACTAGTTTTGATGAGCCAGCCTGTGAAATTAATAGCTGGAACACTGCTAACTTCTGGAAACTGCTGCAGCTGAGAGATCATGGACATCTGCCAACAAAGCTGCATTGTCACATTGATATACACTTCATAAGCGACATGTATGTCAGAATCAACATATGTGTCAAAATCAGCATGTGTCAGAATCAACATGTCAGAATCTGTATATGCCAGAATAGAAACATACCAGCATGTGTCAGAATAAACATGTGTCAATTGGTTATTGTGTATCAGTTGACATGTGTGTCAGAGTGGCATATGTGTCAGAATTGACCTGTGTCAGAATGAACAGATGTGTCATGATTAACATTTATCAGAATTGGTGTGTGTCAGTTAACATGTGTGTCATACTCAGTGCACATGTCAGAATTGATGTGCATGTCAGAGTGGTCAATGTGTCAGAATAAACACATGCCTCAAATTTGACACATGTCTGTCAGGATCAACACACCTGTCAAAAGCAATATGTCGAAATTGATGTGTCAGGTTTGGCATATGTGTCAGAATTGATACATTTTGTCACAATGAACATGTGAAACTGATGTCACAATCAACATTTGAAAATTGATATATGTCATAAGTGACATGTCAATAGTAGCATGGATGTCATAAGTGACTTATGTGTTGTAGTGGCTTACATATTATTGGTGACATACATCGCACTTGACATGTATGTGGCTAACATATGTAGAGCATTTCACTGTTCATAAATTTTTTTCAGAAGTCATAATTTTAAGTGTGGATGTGGTTCTCGATAAAGTTATTATTCAATAAGCTGCTTACAACTTTTTTAATTGAGGTAAAATTTACATCACATAAAATTAACCATTTTAAAGTGAACAATTCAGCAGCATTTAGTACTATTTTTGTGTTGTGTAACTATCACCTCTCTCTAAATCCAGAACATTTCCATGCCCCCCTCCCCAAAAGAGACCCTGTACCTATTAACCAATCATTCCTCATTCTTTCCTCCCACAGTAAAATTACTAATCTGCTTTTTGTCTCTGTAGATTTTTCTATTCTGGACATTTTCAATTATACAATCAGACAATAAAAATATATATAAAATAAAATCCAGTACCCTTTCATGTCAAAAAAAATTAGGAAGAGAATGGAAAATCCTTGCAATGATAAAGAGCACCTATGAAACCTCACAGCTAATATTATACTTAAGGCTGAAAGAATGGATGCTTTCCCCATAAGGTAAAAAACAAGACAAAGATATCCACTTTTGCCACTTCTATACAACATGGTAATGGAGCTTCTAGTCACAGTGATTAAACAAGAAAAAGAAATAAAAAGCATCCTGGTTAGAGAGGAAGAAGTGAAACTATTTCTGTTTACCAATGACATAATCTTGTATATAGAAACCCTCAGCAACCCACTGAAAAACAATTATAAGAACTAGTAAATGAGTTTGGCAAGGTTGAAAGATAAGATAAATATTTTTAAAAATCAATTATATTCCTATACATTTATAATGAATAATACTATAATGAACTTAAACAGTTTCATTCACAATAACATCAAAAGAATAATATAGGAATAAATTTAAGAAAAGTGTAAAACTTATACTCTGAAACTACAAAACATCGTTGAAAGAAAATTTTTAAAATCTAAATAAATGAAAAGACACCCATGTTTGTGGATCATAAAATTTATGATTGTTATGATGGCAATTCTCCCCAAATTAATCTGTCAGTCCAATACAATTTCCATCAGAATACTACGTGCTTTGTAGGAACTGACAAACTGATTCTAAAATTGATATGGAAACTCAGGGAATTTAGAATAGCAAAAAAAAAAATAGTGAAAAAGAACAATTTGAGATTCACAATTTTCAAATTCAAAACTATAAATTAACAATAACCAAGACGGTGTTTACTATCATGAAGATAGGAATATAGATGAATGAATCTAATTGCAAGTCCAGAAATAAACCATGTTTGTGGGCAACTTATTTTCAACAAGGGCATTTTTTCTGTTCAATAGAAAAAAATAATCTTTTAAGCAAATGGTGCTGGGGCAACTAGATAAATAACACACCATATGAAAAATTAACTTAAAAATGGGTCAAACTCTTAGAAGAAAACAGAAGTAAATCTTTCATTGAATCTGACAATGGATTCATAGCTATAACATCAAAAGCACAAGTAACAACAAAAATGGGTCAATTGGATTTCATCAAAACTTTTGTGCTTCAAATAAAACTATCAAGAAAATGAAAATAGAACCAGCAGAATGGGAGAAAATAATTGTAAGCTATCTGATGAAGGGCTTATATAGACCTCTTACAACTCACACTAAAAAAGACAAATAACTCAATTTAAAAAGTGCAAATGATCTGACTAGACATTTCTCCAAAGAAGATAAACATGGCCAATGAACACATGAAAAGATATTCAGCACCTTCAGTTATCAGGGAAATACAAATTAATAACACAGTAACACACACTATGATGACTGGAATGAAAATCAGATAACAGGTGTTGATAAGAATGTAGAGAAATCAAAATCCTCCTTTGATGATGGGAATATAAAATCATTCAGCCTTTTTGGAAAAGTTTGGCACTTCTTCAGAAAGCTAAACAGAATTATCTTAAAAGGACTTTGGTAAGCTGCAAACTTGACCCTATTGTAGATTCTCCAGTTTTAGTGTTAGAGTTCCATATTTCTTACTATAAAGACTACTCATTCTTAAATAATTAAGAACATAAACATTAATTAAAAAGTCTCTTTTTTTAACTGGGATGTCAGGCTGTCATGTATCTTTCGATGGTAAGCATACACCAAGGCAAGTAGCAGAAATTCCCAAAGTTTTCAGAAGCAATGCTGTGTTATCAGTTCATGATTAATTTTGGTTTGAGTCCATTAAGGTTTTCAACTGTTAAGAGGATCAGTTTTAGTTATAATTTTCTTTATTGTTTATTATCAATTTATTTGGTTGTGTATTCAGTTACTGACAAAGTGTACTGATGCACATTGACATCAATATTTTAATCTATGCTTTCTCTGTAGCTAGACTTGACTCTGATTAATTATGTCAGATATACTTACGTTGCTAAAGAAGTTGTATACATAATCCCCAAAATGTTTGTCCAGGAACACTTCTTTATTACCACCAAATTGTTTTTTTCTTCTTACTGTTTCAATGACTATATTCGGGATCATAGAGGCTGACTCCCTCTATAGGAATATATTTATTACCAGAACCAAGCATAGTCTGACACACACAAGCCAATAATAAAAGAGTAGAATAGTGAGTCATCATCAAATTCTTGTTCTACTAAAAAGTGAGAACAACTTGGGTAGTTGGACTGTGAAGTCATTTTTTCCAATCAAATAGATCATAGACAAATATAAATCATGCAAGGGCATGTACCTTGGTTGCGGGCACATCCCCAGTAGGGGGCGTGTAGGAGGCAGCTGATCGATCTCTCCCATCGATGTTTCTAACTCTCTATCCCTCTCCCTTCTTCTCTGTAAAAAATCAATAAAATATATATTTAAAAAAAAAAAAAAAAAAAAGTGAGAACAACTTGGGTAGTTGGACTGTGAAGTCATTTTCTCCAATCAAATAGATCATAGACAAATATAAATCATGCATTTGAGCATGGCTCAAACAACTTTTAAGAAACTTGGTCCTAAAAATAATGAAGAAAAGGAAAGCTAGTATAGCTAAAGAAGTTGGGGGTCCAAGGATAGCCAGCCTTTCTTTGGGGAGACAGAAGACACTTTGTGCCAGGCCAGCGCAGCCAATGGTTCGGTGAGCCTGGGGGGGAGGGGGGGGGGGGGGGGCGTGAAGGATGTAGAAACGGCAGACAGAATAAGCTGGGTCAGTGATGGCGAACCTATGACACTCATTTTTTTGGTTGATTTTTCTTTGTTAAATGGCATTTAAATATATAAAATAAATATCAAAAATATAAATCTTTGTTTTACTATGGTTGCAAATATCAAAAAATTTCTATATGTGACACGGCACCAGAGTTAAGTTAGGGTTTTTCAAAATGCTGACACGCCGAGCTCAAAAGGTTCGCCATCAGTGGTCTAGGTGGATCTCCTGTGCGTGGCTGTGGCCACAGAGAGGGATCCAGAGGGCAAGCTGAGCTTTATTTTATAGCCAGAGGTTAACAAGGGAGTGGTCACCATAGTTGCAATGTTCTTGTGAGTTTCACTTGTTTTGGCAGCACTTGCTGCACCTTCCACAGCCCATTAGCTACTCAGATAGGATCTAGGGCAGCCGTGGGCAAACTATGGCCCGCTTGAAACGAATAAAACTAAAAAAAAAAAAAAGGCCGTACCCTTTTATGTAATGATGTTTACTTTGAATTTATATTAGTTCACACAAACACTCCATCCATGCTTTTGTTCCGGCCCTCCGGTCCAGTTTAAGAACCCATTGTGGCCCTCGAGTCAAAAAGTTTGCCCACCCCTGACTAGGGAGACTCATAAGGTCAAGCTTAATTATGCAAAGAGGGCTGTGCCCTCTAAACTGGGACTTGTTTGTGGCTTTGCCAACAGGTCAGTCAGAGGCTTATCCCTACAACACTTGAACATGTTTATAAGCTTAGGAGACAACCATTATCAGGCAAGATGCTGAAGATGAAGGGGAAGGGAGAATAAAAGATGGAGTAAGATTCCCAGAGGTGGATCAGAAAGATATCAAGTGCCCAGGAGAAATAGAACTTTAGTATAAAATCTATGACACTAAATATTCATGAACTATTCACTATAATGATTTAGATCAAGGTGCCAGTGAAATGTTACAGTGTGACAATGTTCATTACTGCCAATGAATCCTTAGTAAAATCTAGCCCCTTACAAAACTCTAAATTTTAGCCTAGACCTATCAATAAACAACTTTCAAATGTATAATAAAAATTTCCTGTTTTGTCACATTTAAATAATGTTCTCTCTTTTATATATATGTATAGATACGACTCCTCCTTATTCTGAGCCAGTGTACATCCCAACAGGCCTAGAGATCGAACCCATTTATTCAAACTCCAAGGAAGATACAGTAGTTTATCTAGCTGAAGATGGTGGGTACATAATGAAATACGTTGCTATACAAATGTAATTTGGTACCTGGGCTAACCTCTTAGTTATATTTGTTTTGCTGATTATAGTGAAAATTGCAGATTACCAGGAAATCCCTGTCCCCATAAAAATGTTGGTTAAGCCCTAGCCGGTTTGGCTCAGTGGATAGAGCACCAGCCCGCACACTGAAGGATTCCAGTCAAGGGCACATATCTTGATTGCAGGCTCGATTCTGTCCAGGAGGCAACCAATCAGTATGTCTCTCTCTCATCAATGTTTTTCTCTCTCTGTCTCTCCCCCTCCACTGTCTCTAAAAATCAATGGGAAAATAGCCTCGGGTGAGGATTAACAAACAAAAAAATATATTTGGTTAATATTGGTCCAAATGTTGATTTAGTGCTAATTATATTCTTGAAGGTATATTTCAGTTCATGTAAAGTTACTTTAAAATAAAAGATCATATTGGCCATTAGAATGGGGTCATATTTAGAAGGAATTAGGCTTCACATCAGTTTTCAAAGGTAAATCCAGTGGGGTGCTCTGCAACTATTGTTGCCTCTCTGTTAACAGGTCATTTTCATGCAATCTCTCAGATGTGTGGGGTTTGCTTTTTTCCCATTTCATGCCAGTTTGGTGGGAATCCTATCTTTAAAAGAGGAACGCACCCACATTGCAAATAACATCTAAGATATATCTCAGAAGGGTGATCTATATTTGTACTTTGAGAGCTCTAGTAATCAAAATCTTATATCCACTTTATGATAGGATATGCTGATAATCAAACATAGACATCTCAGCCTATATCCTAAACTGTGCTACTCCTGATACACCAACATGAGGAAGAATGGGACTCCTGCACAATGTCACCATCAGAGTTCTATGTCTTACAGTAGATGTTAGATACCTTCCAGGAAACATACGTATTTTATTTAAAGGGCTGGCAAAACAGATAAATTCACAGGGATTGTTTCCTGTAGAGTAAGCAATTCTAGAAATCATTTACTCACATATTTTTTAACAGCTGGAGTGAGAGAAGCACCTCTGATTTTTCTAATTTGATTTTAAATATTCTTATGGCTAAATTTTCAAATATTTGCATGGCTAGTAGTAGAACTTCTACACATAACTTAAATGAGATCTGATAAAAAATTGAAATAGTCAGGGTCTTGTTGGGAATTGGATGGCATACTTGGAGTAATTTTTATTAGTTCAGTGTAAGTATAACTTAGAATGGACAGAGGTAAGGGAAACGAGCAAGGGATGGTGAAACAACATAAGACTATCAACAAAGCAGACCATTATATTTCCTTGGCCTGAAAGGGTAGACTGATAGATGGTTTTTAGACCTGTAGCTGTTGGATGGGGAAGTCCCCAAACAACTGGCTATATAGAATTCTGGTGGACAACTTTTCTTTCAAAGATTTATTTCTTTGCCGTAACCGGTTTGGCTCAGTGGATAGAGCGTCAGCCTGCGGACTGAAGGGTCCCAGGTTCGATTCCGGTCAAGGGCATGTACCTTGGTTGCGGGCACATCCCCAGTGGGGGGTGTGCAGGAGGCAGCTGATCGATGTTTCTCTCTCATCGATGTTTCTAACTCTCTATCTCTCTCCCTTCCTCTCTGTAAAAAATCAATAAAATATATTTAAAAAAAAAAAGATTTATTTCTTTAAATATATGTTCCATGTCTTGTGACATCTGTTGTCTTTAATAAAAGTCATCCATAACTTATATCATTGTTCCCTATTTATGGTATGTCTTTTTGTCTCTGGCTGTTTTCAGCAAATCTAAGCTTGGCCTAGATTTGGTTATCTTTATATTTATTCTGCTTGGGGTTTCCTGATCTTATTGGATCCATTGACTAATAGAGTGCTTTCCCCCACCCCATTTGAGAAAATTTCAACCATTATTTCTTCATATATTTTTCTATACTATTCTTTCTTTTCTGCCCTTTGGAATTCCAGTTACATATATGTTGGATTTCTAGCTGTGTCCTACATGTCCCTGGATCTTTGTTGATTTTTTGTCCTCCTCTGTCCTTGAATTTTTGTTTTTAAGCTCACAGTCTTTCGTCCGCAATCTTCAGTATGTCTTTTAAGCTTACTCTATAGAGCACCAGCCCACACACTGAAGGATTCCAGTAAATCTTTCATTTCAGTTATTGCACTTTTTACTTCTAGAATTCCCATTTGATTTTTTTAATAGTTTCCATTTATATTATTCTGCATTTATATTTATTATCTCTTATCTTTTCCTTTAAGCCTTTAAACATGTTTTCTTAATCCTTTGTAAATCCCATCTAAGTTATCTCGAGGGGTGTGTGTGTATGTGTGTGTGTTTCATGATGGATCATATTTCCCTGCTTTTCTGCATGCTTCGTAATTTTTTTATCATATGCAAGACATTGTGAAAGATATGTTGTAGGAGTCTATATTGTTTTTAAAACTTATGTTGAATTTTGTTCTGGTAGGCAGCTAAATTGCTGGTAAGTGGTTCTATATCTTTCTGGCTGGTTTTATTTATTTATTTATTTATTTATTTATTTATTTATTTATTTATTTAGTAGGGCTGATTTATTTTCATTTTGTCCTTAGTTCTAGGTCATGGCCTTTACTCTTAGATGTGGTTCTTATGCCTGATGTGCAGCTTTCTAGAGTCATGATGAAATGTCTGAGGAGCTTAGTGCAATCTTTCCACTCTGGATATGTTGTAATTCCAGTATATTCTATAATTGTATATCCTCTATTATCTCACCCCCTAATAGCACTCTTTCCTACCTTACTTACTCTCATCCTTTGCTTACACAGTCAAGCCCTCAGCAAAGGACTGGGGAAAAACCATGTAGACTGTTGAGACCCTCTCTCTATGTAGCTGTCTTCTCTCTCGTGCCCTGCCTCACAAATTCCAGCAGCCCCAAGCAACATCTTGCCTCCTCAGCCCAGCAAGACTGTTACACTCTTCATAAGTGCCTCCTTCCTGAGGTAGGGTTAGAAAGTACTCACAGGAAGAAAACCAGGGTTAAGCATGGGCTTATTTGGTGTATTTATCTTTTTTCAAGAATCCTATATAGTTCTGGTCTATGTATCATTCAAAATTATGAAAAGAAGTTAGCTTATATTCCTTATCCAGTTTTATAGTCATTTATAGTGAAAGGTCAAGTTCGGAATCAATTATCCTATATAATAAAAGCCTAGGTGGCGTCGCACGACACCTCGTGTGACATCATCACAAGATGGCCGCCACAAGATGGTCACCACAAGATGGCTGGCAGGGGAGGGCAGTTGGGGGCCATCGGGCCAACAGGGCAGGGCAGTTGGGGGCGATCAGACCAGGAGTGGAGGGCAGTTGGAGGCCATCGGGCCAATAAGGGAGGGCAGTTAGGGGTGATCAGGCCAGCAGGGGAGCAGTTAGGCATCAATCAGGCTGGCAGGGGAGCAGTTAGGGGGCGATCAGGCTGGCAGACAGAAGCAGTTAGGGGCAATCAGGCAGGCAGGCAGGCGAGCAGTTAAGAGCCAGCAGTCCTGGATTGTGAGAGGGATGTCCAACTGCCGGTTTAGGCCCAATCCCTGTGGGTCCCAGATTGGAAAGGGTGCAGGCCGGGCTGAGGGACAACTCCCCACCCCCACCCTCACCCCCACCCCGTGCACAAATTTCATGCACCAGGCCTCTAGTTTCATATAACCATAAGTGGAATGAGTATTCTTAATGTGAGTAGCACATGAATCTATTTTAGGCATTGCTTTTCTTGTCAAGTACTCTTAGATTTTCTTGCTTCAACATAAATCTATTACTGGTATCAAATTACTTTACAAATTAAAATTCTTAGTGCCACTTCACTTATACTGTGGCTGCAAGCTCTATGCAGAATAGCCTATACTTTAGACATGGCTTGATATATTTATGGCCCATTTCTCTCATCAGCTTACAAAGAGCCGTGTTTTGTATATTCTCGAGTTGGGGGCAACCGAACAGCCCTGAAGCAGCCTGTGGATAATTGTGACAACACTTTGATGTTTGAAGCAAGGTTTGAGAGTGGTAATCTACAGAAGGTAGTCAAAGTGTAGGTTTTAATTATGTTTATTTGAGGAACTAGACCATCAACTATTTATTAGTTTCTGTGTTTGGTACGTTAAAATCTTAGTATCCATCACTGAACTTAACTCCTTGAAGTATAGATGGTAATTAGAGATTATCTTGGGGGTGGATATGAAAGGTTCAAATAATTTTGATATTTATGCTTAAAGTAAGCATATTTATGCATTTTCAGTATGCCAGTATGAATTGTCTCTCTCTCTCTCTCTCTCTCACACACACACACACACACATACACACACATACACACACACTGCATTGTGCTGAGGAACAGAAATTACTTGGTAAAGAAAAAAGTCACAACTAACCAAGTAAGTTTGATGTATGTACATATTATAAATAATACACAGTAAAGTTATTTTAGCCTTTATATAAGTATTCTCAATGACTCAGTATGGGAGATACAAATAGTGATCATATATCATCCTCAAAATATTTACAATTTTATAGTCTGTGTGGTCATATTAATGTCTATTTATTTTTAAATGTTCTCAGTAATAGTTATATCAGATCCCTAGAATTAGAATCTAATAGAAAACAGAAATACATATCTGAAGTAAAAAAGAAATATTGGACTTTAACTCAGTTTAAGAACTCTTTAATCATTTTTATAGGAAACATAATCGGAGTGAAAATATAATTTTTATCAAATCTCATTTTTATGTGCTCTCTTCAGTAATAATAAAAAGGCTTTAAAATAAACCATAGAAACAGTTTCACATCCAATAAAAGGAAATTTCAAAACTTTATCTTTTGCAATTACTTGCTATTTAGGATACTGCCTAAATAAACATTGTCCAAACCCCCCACCCCCCTACCCCCCAAAAAACCTTTCTGTGAATAGGTAAAAATAATTTTTCTTATTTATTTAAAACCAAATATCATTTTTACATTTTTATGTGCTTTTCCCCTTCCTTTCTTATGTATTAGGGCAGAATATGAATACCAGTTGACTGTGCGCCCTGACCTCTTCACAAATAAACACACCCAGTGGTACTATTTCCAAGTCACTAATACCCAAGCAGGAATCGTCTACAGATTCACTATTATCAATTTTACCAAGCCTGCTAGTCTTTACAACCGGGGTATGCGCCCACTGTTTTATTCTGAAAAAGAGGCCAAGACTCATAATATTGGCTGGCAGAGAATAGGAGAGCAAATCAAGTATTACAGGAACAACCCCGGGCAAGATGGGCGCCATTATTTCTCTCTTACGTGGACATTTCAATTTCCACACAGCAACGATACCTGCTACTTTGCTCACTGCTATCCATACACTTACACCAACCTGCAAGAATACCTTTCTAGCATCAATAATGACCCAGTACGGTCGAAGTTTTGTAAAGTACGTGTCTTGTGCCACACGATTGCTAGGAATATGGTGTACATTTTAACGATCACTACCCCCTTGAAGAACGCTGACTCAAGAAAACGGAAGGCGGTGATTTTGACTGCAAGGGTACATCCAGGAGAAACCAACAGCTCATGGATCATGAAAGGCTTCCTAGATTTTATTTTAGGAGACTCACGTGATGCACAGTTGCTTCGGGACACTTTCATCTTCAAGGTGGTACCCATGCTGAATCCCGATGGTGTGATTGTAGGAAATTACCGGTGTTCCTTAGCTGGACGGGATTTAAACCGTAACTACACCTCTCTCCTGAAGGAATCATTCCCTTCTGTTTGGTATACCCGGAACATGATCCACAGGTAAAATAAGCCTCAAATTACCTCTCTGCTTATTTAGTAAACATGGGAGTAAGAATTTTGGTCCCACAATCCTACTCATGTTACTCTCCATTTTCTTAAGATAGTTTGACTATACCTACTTAATTTTTCCCCCATTCTTCCTAACTCTGCTCCTATAGCTTTCTGGCATTGTGCCACTGGATTCACTAACCTTTCATTAAATAATGATACCGACTCTAAGACATCATAATGGCTCCATGAAACTAATAGTTTGCATATCCCAAATTTGATTTCTTGGTAAAGCTGATGGTAGCACTGATATTTACCTTGGGATCCTTGAATCCCTTATATGTGAAAATTAATTACATCTCATAGAGCCTTCTGGCACTAATGTTGATCATATATTGCTCTATGATGAGTCTTTTGATTAACAGGTTACATAGTTATTTAAAATTTTCATAAATAATATCCTTATTTACCCTTAGAAAAATTGAACAACTTTAAATTTTCCAAAGAATTCAGAACAGTAAAATACACATAATATTTAAAATTTTTGTTGAATGATTAGATTAAGTGTATGGAACTGGAGATAAACATATCAGATTGGAATCCCCATTATATTATTTGCTAACTGTGTGACCTTAAGCAATTTAAAAACAAATCTAGCCCTAGCCAGTTTGGCTCAGTGGATAGAGCATCGGCCTGCGGACCTAAGGGTCCCGGGTTCGATTCCTATCAAGGGTATGTAGCTCAGTTGCAGGCCTCCTCCCCAGCTTGAGCCGTGGTCAGGGCGTATGTAGGAGGCAACTAATAGATGTGTTTTTCTCTCTGTCTTTCCCTTCTCTTTCACTCTCTCTAAAAAATCAATGGAAAAATATCCTCGGGTGAGGATTTAAAAACAAATCTAAACCTCAATTTTATCATCTATACAATGTGAACAATAATACTTACCTCATAGATGGGAGGATTAAATGAAGTTATTGTTACTAAAGTACCCAGATAAAATCTGGAACATCGGAAGCTTTAAAAGTATTCAGTGTTTCCTACATATAAAAAAAGGAACAAAGTTGTTAAAAAAAATATGAGAATTAGAGAGAGTAGGTTTTAGTATAGGGTATTAAAATACCTGTGAGTAAGAAATAGTCAAACTGTTTCTAAAATGATTTAAACAAATATAAGATGAGAGACCCTAAAATCTTGTTTTACTTCAGAAGTAATAACATTTCTTTGGGAATTCATTATTTAGAAGTAAAGGTTTCTTTTGACTCAAAAGAAACAGACCACTAAAATTGAGAAAATGTTGGTTTAAAAATGTACAGTATATTTCATATTTAAGGATCTCACATGATAATCTTGTTTTATAATCTAGTTCTCTAAAAACTTGAAATGTTGTTCAGTGACTTTATGTTGATCTGTTATTAATTTGAATTTATTGGGCACCAAATGAGAAAGGGGCAATAAGTTAATACCTGTAACTGACTTCAATACGAAATTTCACTATAGTTTAAAGGATATTGTTTCTAATTCAAGCTATACTTTGAAAGTTTTGGCTTTAGGTTTTAATATTTTTGTTATAAAAGTACAGTAGTCTACCATCTGCAATTTCACTTACATAGTTTGTCTCACGTAATCAGCTGCAGTCTGAAAGTATTAAATGGAAAAGTTTCAGAAATAAATAATTCATAAGTCTTAAATTGCACACCATTCTGCGTAGCATGATGAAATCTCGCCTTGTACCATCTGGGACATGAATGACCCCTTTGTCCAGCGTATCCATGCTGTATATGTTACCCTCCTGTTATTCACTTAGTAGCCATCTCACTATCACATTGACTGTGGTGGTATCTAGTGCTTGTGTTCACATCACTCTTATTTTAATAGTGGCCCCAAAGCACAAGAGTAGTGATGCTGGCGATTTGAATATGCCAAAGAGATGCCCTAAAGTGTATGCATAAAGAGGAAAAAACATAGTACATATAGGGGTGGTACTATCCGAGGTTTCAGGCATTCACTGGGGTCTTGGAATATATCCCCTGCAGTTTAGGGGGAGACTACTGTAAAACATTTCATGCTACTATAAAGACCATTACTAACATTTTGGTATTTATCCTTCCAGATATAACAAATAATATATGAAATTTTTATTACTTAAGTAATATAATAATGTTGTACAAAGTTTAGAATTATGGAAAGAAGGCAGCCCAGCGGATGGCTCAGTGGTTGAGCGTTGACCTATGAACCAGGTCACAGCTCGGATTCTCGGTCAGGGCACATACCCGTTTGCAGGCTCAATCCCCAGTGTGGGGTGTGCAGGAGATAGCTGATCAGTGATTCTCATCATTGATGTTTCTCTCTCTCCCTCTCCCTTCCTCTCTGAAATCAATAAAAATATTTTTTTTAAAAGAAAGAAAAGGCCAAAATGCCCATAATTCTACCACCTTCACAACCACCACTTTTTTCCCTTTTGAAAGCCATCAATCTGGGGCGGGGGGGGGGGGCGGGGGGAGGAGACGGGCTTATTTTTTATTACTTTAATATTTATTGAATGCCTAAATTATACAAGCTAAGGATTATGCTCTTAGTAATATCTAATAATTTCCTTAAATTATTTATTTAAATTTACCAGAAAAAAAGTCAATTCAAACTTTAGGACCATTTTTATCAGAATGATATTTACCACATTAATCAAGGATTAATTCATTGGCTTCAGCACCAAGTCATAAGGCACTCAACTTTTAACAAATATTTTGGGTATTTGTGTGCATAGCACTGTTCTGGATGACTTAAAGCATTCCCTGCCCTTAACAAGATTAAATATCAAAAATATGGAAACTTTCCTCTGCAGGTGCCAAGTAAATGGTACCAATATTAAGTGCTACAGGAGTTCAGAAAAAGGACAGCTCTATAGCCTTGACTAGTTAGAGAGGAAATGAGACATGAGGTCAGTCTTGGGGATGAGGGGTAGTGTTTGCATTTACAAAGATGAAGAAAGAAGGTATTCCTGTCAGAAATATCTATGTGAGAGTTAATGGAGAAAGATGGCAGAGAACTGTTTTCTATGTACAACAAAAAGTCAGAATTACATACCAAATCCTGTTGGAAAAAGGGTTGGGAGTAAGGTAAATTTTGTCCTTTTGTAATGGAAGGCATTTGTATTTTATATATGGTTAATGGAAAATTATTTCAGACATTTAAAATTGTATATTAATAGTAATATGCAGTATAGCTAAGAGAAATTGAAAGCTAGTATATAGGTAATTCTATTTATTTGGATGTTAGACTTATAAATCCATAGTTACACCCATGAAAGAGAAATGCAGAGGTAATATTTAGTAACTTACCTTTTTCTTCTCGGTAGATTGATGGAGAAACGAGAGGTTATTTTATACTGTGACCTTCATGGCCATAGCAGGAAAGAGAACGTAATAAAGCATTGTACTTACAGCAGCGAATCTTCCCACTTATGATGAGCAAAAACTGTCCAGATAAAGTAAGCACTTTTTAAGATTTTAACTACTTTTACTAACAAATGTCCACGTGAGACAGCAAAATGGAAAAATCTTATTCAGTACATTTATTTTTTATTAATTTGGCCTGGTTTTACAGTTGACCATAAGAAAGCAGCTATGTAGAATGTTTAGTAGCCGGTAATTTGAAATATGAAGAAGCCGGTAATTTGAAATATGAAGAAGAAAATACCCATTATCCTGCCACTGTACTTAATGGTAAAAAAAAAAAAAAAAAAAAAAAAAAATACACCTGATTGTTTTACTCCTAAAGTCAAGAATAGGCAAGATATCCACTCTTACCCCTTCAGTTTGCCTTTTCCTGGAGTTTCTAACAAGTGTAATAAGGCAAGAAAAAGAAATAAAAGGCAGATAGGTTGGGAAGAAAGAAGTAATAAAGAAGTTGTCTTCATAGAAAATCCAAAGCAATCCATAAAAAACAAGTGACTTTAGTAATGTCATAGGATACACAGTCAACCCACAAAAAACAATTTAATTTCTATATACTCACAATTAGAAACTAAAATTAAAAACAATACCATTTACTGTAACTCCAAAAGAAATGAAATACTTGTAACTGCAAAGGGATAGCATAAAGGAGTTTTTTAGAAGTGATGGGGTTTTTTCTATGCTGATCATCTACACATATATTAAAAATTAATAGAATGGAGCACAAGAAAGTCATTTATATGTTAATTTAAAAATAAAATGACAAAAACTTTGTAGATATAACAGTTTTTCAGGCAGCTTTCAAATGATCTTCCACATGAAAATAAAGCATCTTTATTCTATTCTGAAAATCTAAAACATTAATCTTCATTCCTAAATATGTTTAAGCCCCTTCTATAATTTTTAGTCTTATAAGATCTTACCCATCAGTATCAAGAATTATTCAACTGGTTTTGAATGTATATGCTATGTATAGCTAAAAAGTAAAATTTATTGCTAGAATTTAAATCTGTAGTCCTTAGAAATGTAAATATGTCATTTCTATATTTGAATTACATATGATTTATTTCCATTGGTCAGGAAATAAAAGCAGCTCCTGAAGTATTAGAGAGAATTACTGCTTTTGCACAACTACTTTTCAATTTGCAACTCTACTTCCTAAGAAAGACATTGTTGTCATAAAAAAAGATGGGTCTTGTTCATTTGCTTCTTTCCAGTTTTCATTCTCAGCTTGCAAGTTTAATGTTCAGAGGAGCAAAGAAGGAACAGGCAGGGTGGTGATGTGGAAAATGGGAATCAGGAACAGCTTCACCATGGAGGCCACTTTTTGTGGATCTACTCTGGGTAAGACCACGTGTTCTCATTCATGGCTCTTGGAGTTTTAAACCAGAGACGTTTTTAATGTAAGATTAATAGTGTAGATAGTTTAATAGTGAGCACTTTCTTCCCACTTAATGCCTACTGATATCTAATCAATTCTATTAATGGGATGAATAAACAAACTACCACTAAATATGTACCTCTATTTCTCATTTCCTTTGTAAGAATAGGAAGTTTTAGCTTGCAGATAGAATACCTAATTGGTTGTTTCATGAATTATTTCTTAATTGCTTGGTGGTGGTAGTTGTTTTTACAGGTGACTAATGATTTCAGAAGAAGCAATGCTCATACTTAAAATATCAGGATAGAACTGTTTTTAGTGGATTTACTATTTGTAAGGCAAATAGACTGATGGTTTTTTAATTGGTTTGTTTGTTGTTTTTTGGTCAATTTATATTTTAATGGAAGCACTTGGTTCCTTGAACTAAAAATAAACGTAGTTCCATTTAAGAAGTCTTTTAGTCACATCTATCATGTCCTTACAATACTCCATATTAAGATAATTGTCACATTTTTAGAAAATGTATCAATTCAAAAGAAAGCTGGACATCTACACATAATTTTTTACTAGTTTTTAAAGCATCTTGAATCTGATAAAATATTGATGATGAAAACATTGAAATCATTACCCAACCTTTTCTTTAAGTGATTATTAGGTTGTTTATCACTGGTAACCAAGTATTCCATAACTTTCTTATTGAATTTTATTCTGCCTTACAACATAGACCGATCCATGTTAACTCACCTTTGGTACAGATGGTGGAGGGGGAATGAAGGAAAGCAATTAGCTATTAAATGACCTGCCCCAGAAAAGAAAATCCAAATGACAGGATATGAAATCATATCAGATGTTCTGTTTATGCTTTGTTTTATAACTTAGGCCTACCTGCTAAGGAAAAATTAAGTCATCCTCAAGGGTAGATTAACTTATTGATGTTTTAGGTGATAAACGAGGCACTCATTTCAACACAAAAGATTTGGAGTCAATGGGGTATCATTTTTGTGATTCTCTCTTGGACTATTGTGATCCAGACCGAACTAAGGTAAGTAAAGTCCATTTGGTAACACTCCAGTCTACCAACTAACATAACCTGCCTATGAGACTATGACAGTTTATTCCTTTTAATTTCCTAACAACAGTGTTCAGGGTGTTTTGATAGTTGATGTCCCAGTAGCTTTTGTTCCAGGAGTCTATAAATATTCAATTAATTTAATTAGGAAATAAAGTTATTTTATTATTAACTCATTTATTATTTTCCCCTAGTATTATCAGTGCCTAAAAGAATTAGAAGAAATGCAAAAACATATAAACTTGGAAAAAGTCCTTGATGATTCAGATACTTCTTTGAAAGAAATTACAGTGGAGTCTAGGTAAGTCAAGATGGTGGAAGTAATGTAATTTGGTGTGCTGTTTTACTGTGTTACTTATAATATTTCTAGGATATAATTGTCAGTCTCAACTGAAAATACTGACTAAAGGTAGAAAAAAAATTTTCCCATGCACATTACTTTGGCCAGATCTCATCAAGACTTTATTTATTCATTTAGTCAAGTAATATTAAATGAACGCCTACTATGTACTATACATAAAAGACATACTCAAATTTTTTAATGCTGTAATTACCTACAGAGAACTGACACATTTAAAAAGATGTCACATAAATACTCACGTTAGTGAATAATAAGTACAAAATTTAGTGCTAAGGGAAAGTTTTTGGAAGGAAAGAGGTACTAATTTTAGTATAGGTCCTATAGAAAAGGCAGAATAAATATTTGATTCTTCCCCTTTATTTATAAATTTTCAGACTTTGAGTTAGTGCCCCTGTAACCTCCAGTGGTGACTAATAAGTTTATTTGCAGGTGTAGAGTATCATTTTGAATTCAGGGGTTTATATTTGTTTTGTTCCAATCAATTTCAGTCATTATTCTTCTAATACCCTAAGATGCCTAGAACTACCAAACATATACACCACCTTTGTAAACATTCTTCTCAGAATTAGAACTATTTCTACCATTCCAGTAAAGTAATAAAGCAAAAGTAACTGTTGCAATTTTAAAATGGCACCAAAACATTCTGTAAATTAAAATAATAATTTATTATTTTTTTGTAGTAGCCAAGGCTCTGACAGTTCAGAATCGAATGAGTCTCAGAGTTACATTCTCAAGTTAACTTCTCAGGTAGGATTGAAAATTTCTGCATATGGTATGTATGTGCTAAATAGGTACTCTTCTTATTTGACTAACAATCGGGGGGAGGGGAGGTTATAGTTGTATAATTATTGTGTAGCCGTAATTGTGATTCTCTGATTATGTACCATATCTTTAATCATAGAATTCTCTAACCTTATGATTTCTTAGCACTCTTACTTTATAGATGAAAACAGTTAATATCCAGAGAGATTAAATTCCTTCTCAAAAACCCACCACTTGTTAATGGGAGTTGGTAGCATAGCATACATCACCTGATTGCTAGTCCAATATTTGCTTATTCATTTACTTAACAACCATATGTTGACCTCAGCTGTATGCTCTAGGGATAATACAGTGAATAAAATAAGACAAAAATCTTTCCCTTTCAAGTAAGTAAGATATATGACATAAGAGACAAGTGTTTATGGAGAAGATTAGAGTGGAAGAGACTTTAGGTGGTGTTATGTACTGAATGTGTGTGCCCCCTACCAACTATGCATGTTTAGACCCTGATCCCAGTGTAATGCTATGAGGAGGTGACTAAGACAGCACTCTGTTGGTACTGAGAGTGGGGCACTGCTATAGCAAATGCCTACAAATGTGGTGGTAGCTTTGAAACTGGCTGATGGGTAGAGGCTGGAAGAGTTTTGAAGGGCATGTTAGAAAATGCTGATATTGCCATGAAGGGATTTTATTTTTTTTTATTTTTTTTTTATATTTTATTGATTTTTTACAGAGAGGAAGGGAGAGAGAGATAGAGAGTTAGAAACATCGATGAGAGAGAAACATCGATCAGCTGCCTCCTGCACATCTCCTACTGGGGATGTGCCCGCAACCCAGGCACATGCCCTTGACCGGAATCGAACCTGGGACCCTTCAGTCCGCAGGCCGACGCTCTATCCACTGAGCCAAACCGGTTAACCATGAAGGGATTTTAAAGAAGATTGTGGTGAGAGTTCAGAAAGAAAAGAGGGGAATTGTAGAGAATACATAAAGGATCATAAGCAGAATGTTGGTAGAAATGTGACTGTTAAGGATGATTCTGATGGGGGGGGCGGGGGGGCGGGTCTCAGGCAGAAATGAGGAACATGTTCCTGGACAGTGGAGAAAATGCAGTCCTTGCTATCAGCTGGCAGAGAACTTGGCCAAACTGTATTTATGTCCTAGTGTTTTGTGGAAAGTAGAATTTGTGACTGATAAGAGTGGATATTTAGCTGAGAAGTGTTGGAGGAGCAGCTTGGTTCCTCCTGACTGCTTATAGTAAAATGTAAGAAGAGAGAAATGAATTGAGCAAGGAATTGCTAAGCAAAAAAGAACCAGAACATAAAGATTTAGAAAATTCTCAGCCTGTCCATATTACAAAAAGAGAAGGAAGGAAGGAAGGAAGGAAGGGAGGGAGGGAGGGAGGTAGGGAGGGAGGGAGGGAGGGAGGGAGGAAGGAAAGAAGAAAGAAGAAAGAAGAAGAAGAAAGAAGAAGAAGAAGAAAGAAGAAGAAGAAGAAAGAAGAGAAGGAGGAGGAGGAGGGAGGAAGGAGTAAGTCTTCAGAAGAGATAGTAGAGTGTAGAGCAAGCATGTCATACTCAAGGATAGGGCAGGCAAATAAACAAGGTTTAAGTTATG
>NW_005871094.1:2425614-2437250 GCF_000147115.1 Myotis lucifugus | reverse complement strand
CTTGAACATTAACTTACCAGACACTGCATAACTGCACAAATTAATAAGCGTAACGCAAATAAACCTATTTTTCTTGTTCTCCGAAAGCAAAATACTTCCTGTTGCGCACACCAAAAAAGTCAGTACAAGACTAATGACATGGCAATCTGCTGCTAAAATATTCGCTGCTAGTATTAGTGGAGAAAAATGGTGCACCTGTGCATAAGGCACATAAGGGAAATGAATGCAATACGATTATAGTAATCAGTCATTAGCGAACGTTGTTAATTAATAATAGTTCGTTGTTAATTATGTATAACAGGATATCATAAAAATTAAGTTAGGAAATTTTTATTAAAATGTTTCTTACATACCATTATATTGGCTGGGCCGCAAAAATATTTGTTGTGGGCTGCATATGGCCCGTGGGCCACAAGTTTGACATGTTTGGAATAGAGGATCAACCTTTTTATAAGGAGACTAGTGTCCCGGTGCACAAATTCTTGCACATTGAAAGGAAATTAATTAGAAGAAATATTTTAATATCACTGATCACCCTTTCTCTATAATAGAAGTGTCAACCAAACTCATGATTAACAATGACAGATTGAAACACACATGTGCGATTGGCCACAGTGAGAGCTTTATTTGTATCATGCATGTGCGAGTTAACTTAGCCTTTTATATAGAGAGAATAAATTTGCTTAATTAGACCCGCTTTCTGATTTAGTTAAACTTTTTCCAGCCCAATGAAGCACCCCAACTTCTCTTTCAGGCAGTTGTCAACAACACAACAGTAAATATCAACACGAAGCAGATCATTATTGTAGGTCACAAAGGGAGAACAAAGGGTAAAATATTTAATTGCAGCAGTGTTTGACTATATTCTGCCCAGTGAGAAAACCTGAAGTCGTTTTCAAGGTCCACCATTTCTTACTGCTTTTCATTCAGATCAAGTTTCTAAACTTTCTAAATCTCCGTTTTCTGGCTAATGAAAAGAAAATAGGGTTCCACCGAATCTCCTATCTACCTACTCCAGGACTTCTGTGAGGATCAAATGAGATGAGGCACAGGAAAACGCTTCACAAACATTTGGTTAAAGTGTAAAATGTTTCCACCTGGCTATAAAGCAAGTCGTGTTCCTGGGCTGAAGAAACTCCAAGGAGGCTAGTCGCTAGGGAGAGGAAACCAGGCGTTGCTACCTGACATCATTACCCGGTGCCCACAGTGACTGTTTCTGGGCTGGGCTGGGCTGTGGGCGCATTTAGTGCCATGGGGTCTTGGCAGCGTTGGCTGTGACTTGGTGGGCTGTCGCTCTGAGGTGGTGGTGGGGCCTGTGTCCCACTTGGGGGAAGCTGAGTGTTGCTTTGTGGGCGCCAGGTCCGCAGTGCTGTTTCTTTGTAAATGGCCAGAACTTGTTACGGCAGCTCCTGCATTGAGCGTCTGCCCTCTGGTGGTCAATGCATGTCATAGCGACCAGTCAGATGGACACTTAGCATATTAGCCTTTTAGATAGATGATAGATAGATAGATAGATAGATAGATAGATAGATAGATAGATTAGTGTGGGTGTGAACCACAGAACTAATCAGCCATCTCGGCAGGATATGGCCGGTTTGAACTGAAGGGGATAGGGACAGAACAGCGTAAAGGAAGGCTGTCAGTAGGATACCATAGAGCAGCGGTTCTCAACCTGTGGGTTGTGACCCCTGAAAATACATCCTGCATATCAGATATTTACATTACGATTCATAACAGTAGCAAAATTAGTTATGAAGTAGCAACGAAAATAATTTTATGGTTGGGGGTCACCGCAACATGAGGAACTGTATTAAAGGATCATGGCATTAGGAAAGTTGAGAACCACTGCCATAGAGCTTTTTCATGTGAATGTGTGCTGTTCTTCATAACAAGATTTTTTTTAAAAAAGGCCTGGAGGTAACTAAGAGCTTATCAGGGCCACCACCACCGAGGTTTTAGGGCAGACAGCCTCCAACAGAGGCAATGGAGGTAAACCACCTAGAGCTATGAGCTGTGGTGTGGGCAGGGCCCCAACAGAGAGCCGGGCATGAGCAGCACTCTGCCAAGCTGTAGGAGTGATGTTGCCATGCCAGTGGGTCCAGAAGCCAGAACATGAAGCCAGAGAGGAGTATTCTTGAGCCTAAGATCTCAGTGAATTTTATAGGTTTCGAGCTTGCTTGGGACCTGTCACCTCATCCTTCTTTCCTGTTTCTTCCTTTTGGAATGGGAATGTATGTCCTAGGCCCTTCTCACCATTGTGTTTTGGAAGTGCATAACTCGTTTGGTTTCAGAGGTTCACAGCTGGAGAGGAACTTTACCTCAGGAGGAATGATACCTTGAGTCTCAGCCATATCTGATTTAGATGATATTGAGAGGAGACTTTGGACTTTAGAGTCGATGGTGGCATGAGTCAAGACTTTTGGGGTTGTTGAGATGAAAAGAATGTATGTTGCATGAGAGAAGGACATGAATTTGGGGGAATAGAGGTAGACTGCTGTGGTCTGAATATTTTTGTCCCCGCCCCCAAATGCATATATTGAAATTACAATGCCCAATATGATGGTGCTAGAAAGTGGAGATAGGAGGGGCCTTTGGAAGGTGACTAGGTCATAAAGGCAGATCCTTCACGAGTGGAATAGTGCCCTATAAGACAAACCCAGAGAGTTCCCTAGCCCCTTCTTGATGCAACAAGAAGTCTACAACTCAAAAGAAAGCTCTCACCTGACCATACTGGCACCCTGATCTCAACCTTCCAGCCTCTAGAACTATGAGAAATACATTTCTGTTATTTATAAGCCACTCAGTCTGTGGTAGTTTATTATAGCAGCCAAACGGACTTAGATCTTGTATTGGTGTTCTATCGCTGAGTAAAAAATTACCCCAACATTAGCACTTAAAACAACAAACATGTATCATATACTTTATGTAGGTCAGAAATGCATGAGTGGCTCAGCTGGGTGCTTCTGAGGTCTCTCAAAGGCTACAGTGAAGGTGCTGGTCAGGCTGTGGTCTCACATGAAGGCTTGACTGAGGAAGGATCAGTTTTCAAGTTCACTCGCATGGTTATTGACAAGATTCAGTCCCTTACAGAATGTTGGACTGAGAGCCTCAGTTTCTTGCTGGCTGTTGGCTGAAAGTCTCCCTTGGTTCTTTCCATGTGTGCTTCTCCATAGGGCGGCTCACAACGCCTAACTGGCTTCCATCAGATTGAGCAAGCAAAAGAGCAAGAGAGGGCACACAAGAGAGAAGCAACAGTATCTTTGCAGCCTAATCTCAGAAGCAGAATCCCATTACTGTTGCCATATTCCTTTCATTAGAAGTGAGTCACTAGGTTGAGCCCACCCTCAAAGGGAGAGGATTATGGAAGGGCATGGATGCTAGGAGATGGAGATCATTAGAGGCCATCCTAGCAATTGTCTACCACAAACGTCAAAGCCATAACTTCGATTTTTTGCCTTAAGGCTATGTTGAAACCAGCCTTCAAATTCTCAAATTGGGGGCTCCATTTTCCCTCTCAATTCAGTTCTTTTGTCCAAATATTTTTCGAGCTGATTTCTTTCTTGTAGCAACTTATCAAATGAAGCGAGCAACAACCAACTCATATTGTAAACATTCTGCCTCAAAATCTCTGTGTCCAATGACCCAGGTCTGTTAGGTACATTTTCTGTCTTTCACAGTCCCAGGAGACAGTTTTACTAAATGCATCACCTCTACATAACTGCGCCACTATTTGTCTAGCTTCCTGTAACAGTTTCTACACCACCTGTTGTTAGCCAGCCAATGTTTGTCACAGAGTTTAGGTTTTTATTAGTACAGTATCATACTTCTAGGTATCAATTTCTATATTATTCATATGCTACTGCATTAAATCCTCTACTTCCTTATATATCTTCTGTCTGTTCTATCATCATGAGTGAGTATGGAAGGCTCCAACCATTGTAGAACTGTCTACTTCTCTCTTCACTTCTGTCCATTTTGCTTCATATATTTTAATGGTCTGGCAGTTGATATGTAAATGTTTATAATTGTTATATCTTCTTGCCGTATTAAACCTTTTATTAATATTTAGTGTCCTTTGTCTCATAATATTTTTAAATTTAAAGTCCATTTTGTCTGATACTAGTATCACCATTCCTGCTCTCTTTTGGTTCCTATTTGCATGAAATATCTTTTCCATTCTCTCACTTTCAACTTGTTTGTATTTTGGTTCTTTTGAGTCTTTTATAGACAGCATATAATTGGATCATGTGTTTTTATCCATTCTTCAAATATCTGTCTTTTGACTGGAAAGTTTAATCCATTTATAATGAAAATACTTACTGATACAAAGGAATTACTTCTCTCACTCTGCTGTTTGTTTTCCATGTGTCTTACAATATTTTGGTCACTCAGATTACATCACTGTCTTCATTTGTGTTTAGCTGATTTTTTTGTAATGAAATGTTTAAATTCCTTTCTCATTTCCTTTTGTGTCTATTCTATAGGTATTTTCTTTGTGCTCACTGTGGGGATTACGTTTAATATCCTAAACTTATAACACTCTAATTGTAACTTAGTCTGGCTTACCATCAATAGTGTACAAAAAGTCTGCTCTACAGCTGCAATCCCACCACTTCGGTTGTCAATGTCAAAAATCACATATTTATATACTGTGTGCCCCAAAACATATACTAATACTTTCTTTAAATGTATTAGTCTCTTAAATTATGTAGAAAACAAAATTCAAGGCGTGGCTCAGTGGTTGAATGGTTGAGTGTCGATCTATGAACCTTTAGGAGATTATGGTTTGATTCCCAGGCAGGGCACATGCCCAGGTTGTAGGTTTCATCCCCAATAGGGGGCGTGCAGGAAGCAGCCTATGAATGGTTCTCTCTCATCATTGATGTTTCTATCTCTCTCCCTCTCCCTTCCTCTCTGAAATCAATAAAAATATACTTAAAAAACAATATTTGGACTTACAAAGCAAAGTTACAGTAGTACTAGCTTTTACATTAATAATAGTGGGGGTTTTTCTTTAAATGTTAGTCACTTACCATGTAGAAAACAAAGTGCTGTTTCAAACTATTGTTGCAATAACACTAGCTTTTATAATTGTATTTACTGTATTAAGATCCTTAATTCTCCATATACCTTCAAGTTACTCTAGTTACCAGATTAAAAGGGTCTGTTTTCCCGAAAGCCCAATAAGACACAAACCTGAGTTTGCAGCAAAGAAAATAAGAGTTTATTTCAGGAAGTGGCCCTTGCCTGGAGACAGGTGAGCTAATGCTCAAAGACCTGGCTCCCTGATGGCTTCCAAGGGATGGGTTATAGAGGAGAGGGAAATCATTAATCATGACGATTAAGGGAGTTAGGACTGTGGTCAGGATTGTGGTCTCTACTGATTAGTCAGTGATAGGGAAAGAGATAGTTGATCAGTGCATCTGGCCCTGTTGTCATCCGTGGCTGTTGGTTTGTCTGGTTTCACCAATTTTATGGGCCTGGAGCTGAAACACAGTTGTGGTCTAGATGTTATCTTTAGTTTGACAGAAACTCTGTCTGGGCGGAAGGGGTGGTTAACAGACCTGAGGCTTTGTTCCCAAGATTATTTGATGCTGGTCAGAACCTCAGTGTCCTCAGGGCTTAATGATTATGGGAGTGCACCTCCAAGGGAGAGGGGGGCAGGTAAGTCAGGGTGCTGGGTGAGACAAGTTTGACTCAAAAGAAAGCAGAAAAAGTCATAGTAAAGAAATGAATTTTCTGCAAGGTTACACTGACTGGTGTCCTTTCATTTCACCTTACAGAACTCCCTTGAAAATTTCTTGCAAGGCAGGTCTAGAGGTCACGAACACCCTCAGCTTTTGTGTTTCTGAGAATGTGTTCATTTCTCCCTAATTTTTTGAAGGACTATTCTGTCCATTTTTTTCGCCCTTTAAGCACTATAAATATATTGGCACACTGTCTCCTGGCCTCCAAAGTTTCTGATGAGAAATTTGCTAATGATCTTATTGAGAATCCCTTGCATGTAATTCCTCTTGCTACTTCCAAGATTCTCTTTTATTGTTCTCTTTGACTTTGAAAGTTTGGTTATAATGTGTCTTGATGTGGGCTTTTTAATTGCAGATATGTTTTTAAAGTCTTTTAAGTTTAAGTATAGTTGGTATACAATATTATATTAGTTTCAGGTGAACAACACAATGATTTGACATTTATATCCCTTACAATGTCACCATGCAAACCCATCACAGTGTTATCTATAATAATAAAAGCATAATATTCTAATTAGACCGGACATCCTTCTGGACGACCTTCCAGATGAAGTCGCAGCAGCAGGGGCCAAGCCCCTTGCACGAATTTCGTGCATTGGGCCTCTAGTTGATTATATTCCCCTTGACCTTTTTACCTATCCTTCCAGCCCCCTTCCATCTGACAATTTTCCATTTGAGCTCTGTTTCTATGAATCTGTTTTGTTTTATTTGTAAAAGGTTTGGAGTGCGCCGGGTCACGCACCTATGACATGAGGCTGTAATGTATCAAAAGGCTTTTATTTCAGGCGTCTCGGTGCAGATGGGCTGAGTCAGACAAAAAAGGAGTCAGTGGAGAATGAAGGGAGAGGCAGATTTTTATTACTCCTTGCTGGCTGCAAGCCATTCTGCTGATGTAAGGGTCTGGTCCGTCCTTAGTTCCTCCTATGCCAGGTGTCTTCTGGTTATCTGGGCTATGCCGTGCCCAAGGCTGCAAGCTTTCTGCAAGATATCTGCTAAGCACAATAAGTTTTCTCTGCCTTGTTTTATTCTCTTTAACCCTTTCAGTTTGTTATTTGTTTTATTTTTTTAATTTCTTTATTGGTTAAGGTATTACAAATGTGTCCTCAACCCCCATGTTATTTGTTTTATTTGTTTTTTTAGATCCCATATATGTTAAACCTTATGATTAACTGTCTGATTAACATCATTAAAATGATCATACTACCCAAACTAATCTACAGACTCAGTGTGATCCTTATTAAAATACCAATGGCATTCTTCTCAGAACTAGCACCAATAATCCTAAAATTTATAGGGAATTGGTGTGGAGTTTTTTATTTCATCTTACTTGGAGCTCATTAAGTTTCTTGGATGTTTACATTAATGTCTTCCATCAAATTTGGGAAGTTTTCAGCCATTATTTCTTAAATCATTGACATTTCTGGGTTGCTGGCTCCTCCAGTTCTCAGGCTGAGTGTATGAGGCAAAAAACAAAACACAGGAAACTACTCAAGGTCATGTTGCTCCTCTGCTCCTCAGATCACTCGCCAGTTTGCCTTCTTTTTTACACCTTTTAGAGCCTCTTATATTTATTTTGTATGTAATACCCAGTGTTTTTAGTTGTGCTTAGATAGAGGAATAGGAAAAGTACTTCATCTTCTTACAAATGGAAGCCTTAGGATGTTTTATGTCTGCATATATACTGTCCTTAGTGTGTTGATTAAATGTTGAGTTTTTAAATTCATGTTTATTCTTTTTTAATGTTTTTATTGATTTTAGAAAGAGAGAAACGTTGAGGTGAGAAATATAGCTCAGCTAGCTGCCTCCTGCATGTTCCCCACTGGGGATTGAGCCCAAAACTTGGGAATGTTGATTTTAAATATTATTCTTTTACCTAGATAAAAGCCAAGAAAAAACATCTGAGAACAAAGAAGGAAAGAAATTCTACCCTAGCAAGACATAAAAATGCCAGAGAAGAACGAGAGGTAAATAAGTATCCATTGATCTGGTTGTTAGCAGCTTCTGAAAAAAATGTTTGCAAGAGAATGGCAAGTTATTTCCTCTTACACTTCCCATTCCCTGATTATTTCTCAGGAAAAGTTAATGATTAAATATTTTCTCATCTTATTCACTGTTTATAAAAGCACAAAAGAACCTTGACAGATGAGAGGTGGGTCTTATTAGGTGTGATATTTACATTTCACTTATATTTACCTTACTCAGAAAAGTATTTGAGTCATCTGACAAAGATACATCCAGGATAGCAAAAAATAAATTAAAATTAAGAAAAATTAAATGGGAATACAAAAGTATAGATTGTGTGGGGAGGTTAGCTTCCACCGTGGCAGAAGGGGAGCTCTGCAGACCCATTCACTAGCAAAAGTAGGTGAGAACTATTAAAAACAAGACAAAAAGCAACCATTTAAACAATGAGGTTCAAAGATTTCTTCCACAAAGAAGTCAAAAAGCAGGAGGCCAGTGTTGCCCCCGAGAGAAAGTAAGTGAAAGCTAAAGAGTGTGGCATTCCCTAGTTCTCGGGGTGTAGCCCCTGAGTTCTGTTGTACTTTTCAGTTACACTGATGAGGTCATCTTTATTCCCAACTCTGAAATCTTTTATTCTTTTATAGTTTTTATACTTTCCCATGTTTGGAAGACTACATGCCATACTTACCATTGATCATCTCTAGAGTATGGAAACACGTTCACTTTTCACTGCTTGCACCTCTGTTGTTTGAATTACACAATATGTTATTGTAATTTTCTTATAATTTGTGAGAAGATACTCCAAAAAAGAATATTCTTTCTAATGGATTCAGCAACTTATCAATGAAAAAGTTGAGCCTTTTGGTCAAGATTAAGGGAGGACTGGGGAGTGAGTATTTCCTGGGGAGTGTTTCAGTTTGGGAAGATGAAAGAGTTCTGGAGATGGGTGGTGGTATTGGTTGCACAGCAGTATAAACGTACTTAAGGACATTGAACTCTACACTTAAAAATGATTAAGATGGTAAATTATATGTGTGGTGTATTTTATCACGCACACACAAAAGATTAAGGGATGATTTAAACAGTGAATTTACACTGGCTGCTATGAGGTTGAGCTAAAGGCTAAAATCAAGCACACACATATAGGGAAAACACGCTCAATAATGGGGCATTTTAAACAAACTGAGCATTTTATAATAAGTCTTTATTTGTTATAAACACCCTGCCTCTCTGTCATCCCAACATTCCTTTCCCCATCACAACGAACATTCACACACTGGTATGCTATGTTACTGTTGGCAGAAACGATTCAATATGGATTTCTAAAATTAAAATAACAACAACAAAAATAACGTCTCTAGAAATGGCCCTAAGAACATACAGCAAATGAAAAAAACATATATTTATGAAAATCTACAACTTGATTAAAAACAAACAGTGAAAGTCTGTTGTGTTTGAATCAACACTCCCTGCTCCCCTCACCCTCCTCCCTCCTTCCTTCCCCTCCCCCCTCCCCCCTCAATGAGACTGAGACTGTAGACAAATTCAGCCCAGACACAGGGCCTCCTCTCCCCACAGATAAAAGTCAGAGAGCTGTCTCCGCAGGAAAGTTATTCTTTCTCCAATGCTGAAGCTACATTCCAGGTAAGTGCAGCCCATTTAGAAATGGGGGTTTCTCCTTCTACCCAGGCCCCATTCATTAAAAAGAGGCTCTATCTTGGGTGCCACATCACTGAGAATATTTTTGGCCCTAATCGCCCTTGCTTTGGCTCGTCAAGTGGTGGTTCCACACTGGAAAGGTGAATTTAGAGAAGACCAGAAACTACTGCCCTCTTCCCACCTACAGCTCAGCTCCTAAAGTGGGGTACCACTGAGAGAAGGTCATGGTCTCCACCACCAGCTCCAGAGACACTCGGGTCAGAATCTTTGACTTGGGGGAGAACCAGATGAAACAGGTCCTAATCTCTCCCCCAAACAAGTGACTTAATTTGCAACAGGTCCTGGAGAAATTCAAGTTTCATGGCATTCTCAAAATCAATACAAGTATGGTAAAAGGCATTGGGAGGGGATTGGTAGGTTCATTGGAAATATAGGCTAAGCGAAACTAAGGCAGCTGATTTTCCAGAGAGAAATGGGCAAAGAGGCAGCTGGGAGGAGCCCACCTGAGATCAGAACAAATCTCAGACGCTGACCTCAGGAACTGTGCCTTCAAAGGAACACAGGTTTGATTGGATTGGCCTGTACAATAATATACGCCCTAGTGTATACTCTAGGGCAGTGGTGGGCAAACCGCGGCTCGCGAGCCACATGTGGCTCTTTGGCCCCTTGAGTGTGTCTCTTCCACAAAATACCATGTGCGGGTACGCACGTACAGTGCGATTGAAACTTCGTGGCCCATGCGCAGAAGTTGGTATTTTGTGGAAGAGCCACACTCAAGGGGCCAAAGAGCCACATGTGGCTCTCGAGCCGCAGTTTGCCGACCACTACCCTAGGGCATTGTTGAAAACTGTAAAGCTAATGGCCAGAAATGAGTGGAACTTAATTGCTGGCTGTGATCAGGGAAAGAGACCAAGACCCCCTGTCAAAACCACTGTCATCCCAGGGTGAATGTGGGCATACCCAAGTCCGCACCCCTAAGGAGCAAAATTAGGAGCTTAGCACTGCAGGTGGCTAAGGGGCTTCACTAAAATAATGCAGCCTGTCACCAAAGAAACAAGCTCTCTAATTGGTCTTGATGTATTAAGTCATTTATAGAACCCAAACCAAGGTAGATGTGTTTGGGAGCTTGTTTTTTATTTTTATTTATTTATTTTTGTATGTAGATATTGTGAGACACATTTATTTAGTTCTCATAAACATATCCACATGGTGGTTTTCCTCAGAAATATCTATGGGGCTTTTTCACCTTTCTTGATTGGAGCTTTTAAAATTGTTATGAAATCATAATCTACATTTAATGTTGGATTTTCCATATGGAAAGCAATCTCGTCATTTGGTCATTTCAGAATGTTGCATATATTCTAAATGTGTCCAAAAACGAATGGGAGTTCATTGATCCTGAAATTTATTTTCTAGTAATCTTTGGCAAAAGGCTGAAAAATGTCATCTTAACTAAAGTGAACATCTGAGGACGGCTCAAATTTATGCTCTTGATTATTTTAATGTTTTGCTTATAAGACATCAATACATCCCAAAATAATAGTAGTAAATTATTTTTAAAATACTTTAACTTCATCTTGTACTAGGACACATTTAATAATGAATTTTGAAGACTTTCAGCACAAACAATTACAGATTCCTATGGTTAAAATTTGTAGATCACATTCATAAGGATATTGGCCTGGTGGTTTTCTATGGGATAAATGTAATAGTTTGTTATGGTTCACAGCATCATTTTAATCCAGGGAAGAGGGCTAAAAATGCAGACATTTAAGAGATCATCAAATCAAGTCCTATCAGTGATTTTCTTCAACCTAATTTTAACCCTATTTCTCCAAATTCTAGTGATTATATAATACTAGAGGCCCGGTGCACAAAAATTTGTGCACTGGGGGGGGGAGGGAGGGGGGTCCCTCAGCCCAGCCTGTGCCCTCTTGCAGTCTGGGACCCCTCAGGAGATAACGACCTGCTGGCTTAGGCCTGCTCCTGGGTGGCAGAGGGCAGGCCCAATCCCTAGGTGCAGCCCCTGGTCGGGCTCAGAGCAGGGCTGATTGGGGAGTTGGGGCGCCGCCCCCTGTCATGCACAGAGCAGGGCGGATCAGGAGGTTGCGATGCCACCCTCAGTCACGCTCAGGGTGGGGCCGATTGGGGGGTTGGGGCACCGCCCCCTGTCACACTCAAGGCAGGGTCAATGGGGAGGTTGCGGTGCCACTCCCTGTCACGCACAGAGCAGGGCCAAATCAGGGGTGGGCGCTGCCCCTGTCACGC
>NW_005871094.1:2390989-2425025 GCF_000147115.1 Myotis lucifugus | reverse complement strand
GGCCCGTGGGGGGGGGGGGGGGGGTGGGGGGCCCCCCCTGGCACACACAGAGGAGGGGCCCTCAGGGGGGTGGGGGGCCTTCCCCTGGCACGAAAAGAGTAGGGGAGAAAGGGAGGGTGGGGGCCCGGCCCCTGGCACACACAGAGGTGCAGGGGGGTCAGGGGGGTTGGGGGCTGGCCCCTGTCACGCTGATCCCGGGGGTGGGAGGGATATTAACCTTTTTATATATAGGAAAAAAGCCTGGGGGATGGGTGGGAACCGGCTGGTTTGCCCTGAAGGGGGTCCTGGAAGAGGGTGGGGGTCCCCACTGGGGTGCCTGGCAGCCTGGATGAGGGGATGATGGCTGTTTGCAGCTGGTCACACACCCTTCAGGGTGGGGGTCCCCACTGGGATGCCTGGCCAGTCTGGGTGAGGGGCTGAGGGCTGCTTTCAGGCTGGCGGTTGTTAACTGAAGCTCCCAACCACTCCTTTTTTTTTCTCTTTTTTTATTTTATTCTGGGCCAGCTTTAGCTCTGGCTCTAGCTCTGAGGCTTCGTATCTGGTTTGTTTGCCATTCTATAATCGAAACAATGTATAACTTCAGCTCTGAGATCCGGCAGGCTGAAAGCTGTTTTCTGGGGTTTTGTTTAGCTTCTTATTTGCAACATAGTACATAGTTGCTTAGAGTTGCAACTCAGAGGCCGGCAAGTCAGGCAGGAACGTTGGAGTCTGCAGTCACTGGAGCAAGCAAGCCTCATGTTCGCTTCCAGCTGCCTGGCTGCCGGCCGCCATCTTGGCTGCCAGTTAATTTGCATAAGGATATGCTGATTAGCCAATGGGAAGGGTAGCGGTCGTACGCTAATTACCATGTTTCTCTTTTATTAGTGTAGACTAGAGGCCGGTGCACGAAATTGGTTCACTCGGTGGGGAGGGGTCCCTCAGCCTGGCCTGCGCCTTCTCACAGTCCTGGAGCCCCGTGGTCAGTTGCCTCAAAGAGGTAGGCCCTGCCAACCTGTCCGGGGCTCTGTGATGGATCGCCCCCGCAGAGGGAGGCCCCGCCCACCCACCGCAGCCCGCCAGTCGGTGGCCTGGGCTTCCCTCTGCGGGGCGGTCACAGAGCCCCCAGATTGATTGCCCTGCTGGCCAGTGGCCTGGGCCTCCCTCTGTGGGGCGATTGTGGGGCAATGGCTGGGCCCCCAGACCAATCCCATCACACCTGCCTTGGCTGGCCTGGCACCATTGGGAGTCATAGCTTGGTCATCTGGATGGTCATTCTGCTGTTCAGCCATTCAGTCAATTTGCATATTACACTTTTATTATATATATAATATTGCTACTTTTAACTTTAATTTTTTATAGAATATTTCCCTTTTTTCTCCCTTCAATAACCTTTCAGTTGTTACATTTTCTCCCATTTTCATACTCATTATGTCAAATTTTTTTTTTTTGCTGCCAATCTATTTTATGTACAAAGGGATTTTATTTTTAGTTTTTAATTCTATTTCATCCACTTTAAAAAATTTATTGATTTCAGAGAGAGGAAAAGAGAGGGAGAAAGAGATAGAAACATAAATTATGAGAATCATTGATCAGCTGCCTCCCACACGGCCCCTACTGGGGATGGAGCCCACAACCCAGGCATATGTCCTGACTGGGAATCGAACCATGACCTCTTGGTTCATGGCTCAACCACTGAGCCACACACAGGCAGGCCGTACTCCACTTTTTATCATAAGTTGATAAGCATTACATCTTGGCAAAAATGTTTTCAATTCTTTTTTCCTTTCTCAGGCCCTTTTGGAAAATTCTTTATAATATCCGCATAACACAAACACAAAAGCAAAAGTCTGATACATTAAAAATGTTGTCATGGTTACATAATGATCTGTATGTAGACTACTCAATATTTACAGTCACAATTCTATAGTGTTTTGTCTCTCTTTTAAAAAAAAATATATTTTATTGATTTTTTACAGAGAGGAAGGGAGAGGGATAGAGAGTTATAAACATCAATGAGAGAGAAACGTTGATCAGCTGCCTCCTGCACACCCCCTACTGGGGATGTGCCCGCAACCAAGGTACATGCCCTTGACTGGAATTGAACCTGGGACCTTTCAGTTTGCAGGCCGGCGCTCTATCCACTGAGCCAAACCAGTGAGGGCGTGTTTTGTCTCTTTTAGTCCATCCAGGTCATATTGGCAATTCCTTTCAAGATAGAAAGCAATGTTATATATGTTCTTCCTTACCGGATTTCTTTGCAAGCAATGAGAAAATAATTTTCATCTTTTCCATATAAGCATCGTTTTATAATTGCTTATACATTTTCATATAATTTTATATATTTCACCCGTTACATAGTCTTATCTTCCTATACCTTTACTCTTCTCATTTCACTGAGATTATAAACTACATTGTTTGGTCTCTTATCATAAATAGGTTCCATATGCAGTGAAAGAATTGTAAACTCCCTTTAGTGCCAAAATATAATATCAGTATTTTTTTCTACTCATAGCTCTAGGATAAAAGTTGTGTTGGGATAGGTATTAGGTTCTGATAAGAGATTATTTTATCCATTCTGAATCTATGAGGATAAAACAAGAAATGTTGAAAAGAACTCTTCCGTAAATCACATAGGAAATACATCTCATTTTCATGTGCATAACCATATTGCTTTCCTTCTGGTTCTGTGTTCCACTAGGTTTGTGGTAGAGGATATTTAATACCAAGACACAAAGAATCAAATTCTGATGTGAAAGGTAATGTTCTGCTTCTACCATCTCATAAATAATTAATTCACTTAACAAACACTGTATTTGTGCCACAGTTTTGAGGTTTCCACTGTGCTTGGTGCTTAGAGATATCGAAAAGTATACTCTACCATTTCTTCCTCTCAGGAGCTCATTTTTATAGGGGGAGACAAACAAGTTCAGTTCTGCTTGTTTTGTAACCTGTTTTTATTTAAAATTGCAGTATATCATTAACTTTGACCTTATAACTTCCTGTCTGTGTATAGTATCAATTATTTATTTACAATAGATTCTTAGAAAGGAATTGCTGCCCCAAGGTATGAATATTTTTTAAAGTTCTGCTCTAAATAGCAAAAATGCAACCAAAAAATCGTAAGATTTGACAACTGTGTTAATTTAACTGAACTAAACTATTGACATATTATCTGCTAACATTTTTATGTAGAAAAAGATAAAAATATGAAATGTAAAAGAGTCAATGAATTGTTTTCATGCTACTAATGATCTTTTTACCATCTAGATGCAAGGCCAAATGTATCAGATGATCGTATATTTGATTATTTCAGAAGACCGTCTCCTAATCAAGGTTTGGGTGAGTAAAGTGAGAGTAGTATAACAAGTAACGAGTTAATAATTTATGTTTGATAAAGATCTATTTATAAGCAATTAGAAAAGTATCTTCATATTGGATAGACAAGGAATAATTCACCTTCCCAGAAATTTTGAATCTCAAATCTTTTCTTTATAGCTCTAGAAATATATAGAAGTCAGTAGATATTTATTATATGTCAGTTTGCTTTCTTGTAATCTTACCCAGTCAAAAAAAAAAAAAAAAAAGAAAGTATTACATCTGATCATCTAATTTTTTTCATTATCATCTCACTGAATCTTAAAGCAGAAAGAAACCTTGAGAGTAGTCTTACCTTCTACTAATTACAGGATCCAGGCTCGTGCAACCTTTGATAGACTAATTTTAGTGACAGGTAGTTTACCAAATTAAAATAGAGTCCATTCCATTGCTAGAGAGCAGTAGCATTGAGAAAACATTCTTCACATGTTGAATTAAAAAGCATGTCCCACCCTAACCAGTTTGGCTCAGTGGATAGAGCGTCAGCCCGGGGACTGAAGGGTCCTGGGTTCGATTCCAGTCAAGAGCAAGTACAGGCGCAATCCCTGGCCCTGGATGGGGCACATGGAGGAGGTAACCAATCGATGTGTGTCTGTCTCTCCCCCTCCCTTCCACACTCTCTAAAAATCAATGGAAAAATATCCCCGGGTGAGGATTAACAACAACAACAAAAAACATGTGTCCCTGTATATTTCATCCACCTCTTTAATAACACAAAATATTGACTAAAGGAATCTTTAAAGGTAAACATTTCTGACTTGACTCATTTTCCCTGATTCTCCTTGAAATAATGAGATGTAATGCCTCTTCCACATGATAGATCATAAATATTTTTAAAAGCTATTATTTATTTCCCTGTAACTTTTCTTTCATTGTTTTACAACCATCCATATTATGAGAGGCCCAATTCAAATCCCTCTACCATCTCGTTTTATTCTTTTCTATCACTATTCAAGCGTAAATGAAGCTAAACACAGTATTGCGAATGTCATCTAATGAGTATACTAGGTGGGGCAAAAGCACATTTACAGTTGTGAGTATCCAAAACACATTTATTCTTGTATTACTATCTATTAATTATTGTATTATTTTTCATATGAACAACTGTAAACCTACTTTTTCCCCACCCTGTACAATAAATCATCATTTTCATTTGCTTCTTTGTATGAGATGAGATTTGTATGAGTGCTAAGATTGCATTTGTTCTTTGAATACCTCCATACTGGATTTACATATACTCACACCTATCAAATATTATTTTCAAAGTGTGACAGCTAATTTATGTCTCCTTCATTCTCTTTTACTTCAGTTTTGGTTTGATATTTTGGTCCAGTGTACTGGTTCTTAAATTTATTCCTGCTAAACTAAGTCTTCTTAGATTCAGCCTTTCATGATCTTGATTTTTATTATGTCATATTATTGTACTATATACATATGTGTATACATATATATTTATGTGTATATATACACATGTGTATGCATGCATCTCTATACTATCTCCATAACCACTCGAACTAAACCCTCATAGCTATCTTTTTTCCTCATTTTGCTTCCATCCCTCGTATCCAGTTAGCCACTGAATCTACCTGAATTTATCCCATAATCCCTTTTTCTCAATCTCCACTCCCTCATTCTTTTTTTTTAATATGTATTTTTATTGATTTCAGAGAGGATGGGAGAGGAAGAGATAGAAACATCAATGATGTGAGAGAATCATTGATCAGCTGCCTCCTGCACGCCCCGCACTGGGGATTGAGCCTGCAAGCTGGGCATGTGCCCTGACCAGCTCATAGGTCGATGTGCCACTGAGACACGCCAGCCAGGCTCCACTACCCTCATTCTTTTCAGACTCGTATGACCTATTTCCCAGGAGTGCTACAGATTTCTAATATTGTCATCTGAATTGCACCTTTCACGGGACCATAATAGCCACCTCTTAATAACACAAATCTGCTTATGTAAACCACCTACCTAAAGCCTTTCAGTAGTTCCCAATTTTCTAACACTGATTGAAGTTGACACAGCCCTAAGACTTAAATATTTTTTAAGCTTTCTCTTTTAAATATTTTAAACTTTTACTTTTTAAATAATTTAGTACAAAGACCTATATTCCCTACCTATTCAACTTCGATACAATTTTCTATCATCCTATAGTCAAATTTTGCCAAATGCACCAACAATGTCTTTTAGAGCAAAACTTCTCTGATTCAAGATCATAACTTGCATTTACTTGCCATATCCCTTTGTTCTCTTCTCATTTGGAATAGCTGCTTGAACTTTATTATTCACAGCACTGGCCTGTTTGAAGATTATGAGCCAGTTGTCTTGTAGAATGTCTAGTTTTAAAATTTTAGAGTACACCACAGTTACCTGAGGAGCTTACGAAAACATCAGCTTCTTATTCAGAGTTGGTCTTTGTTGTCAACCTCAGATCATTCTGGGGTTGGTGAGTCATCTGCAGACACACTTTGCAACTCACCACTTTGGGAGTTACAGTGAGAGTTGGTGGGACACAGCCCATCCAACCCTCATTCATCCTGAGTAGCTTTCTTGTACAAGTTTCCTTTCAATAATGTTCTGTTACTTAAACAAAACCGAGAAAAATTTTTGACAGACCATTAGCTGCAACATAGAAACCAAGTTTTCGAATGTGACATAATGAATTCCAATGAACTGGCCCCTGACTACCTCTCTAGTTTTATCTCTTGTGATTCTCTGCTTTCACTTAACACCTTAGCAAAGATGATCTTCCTGTAGTTTCAAAATACATGCGTCTCCTCACCTCCTTGCCTTTGCTCATGCTGTCTTCTCTGCCTGAAATGTACCTCACTGTCTCTTCAACCAGAGTAGCTACTCATTTAAGGAGTAGGTATCAAAGTTTACTAAGACTCATATGCAGTTCATTACAGGGAGAGTGAGATGGACTGAGTGATAGTGAATTGCACACACACTGCTCTGGTTGTTCAGAGGGGGTCCTGATCCAGCCTGGAAACCTCAGGTAATGTTTTCTTGAAGAAATTGATCCTTAAATTATAATGAGTCTTAACTGACAAGATAGGCATTTAACAGGGGAGAAAAGAATCACTTCCTTGAATTCTTAAAAGATTGTTGTCAATAGTTTTGTGATCTTATATGCAAACTAGAGGCCCAGTGCACAAAATTTGTGCACGGGGGGGGGGGGGGGGGGGCCCCCAGCCCAGGCTGGGCCCCCTTGGAGGCCGGGAGCCCCCGGGGGAAGTCTGAATGAAGGGTTAAGCCCCCCCCCCCGGAGGGCTAAGCTGGGAGGCGAAAATCCTTAGGGCTGCCCCAAAGGGGGGAGAGGGTCCCCACTGAGCGGGGGCCCCCCTGTGGGACCACACTGACCACCAGGGGGCAGCTTTTGCTTTGAGCATCTGCCCCCTGGTGGCCAGTGTGCAACATAGCAATCAGTCGTTCCATTGTTCAGTCAATTTGCATATTAGCCTTTTATTATATAGGATTCTTTTCTTACTTGGCATGCAGTGTGCCTGGGACTAGAGGTAACTCATTCAGAGCCCTTTGACTTCGGTCATCTCTTGCCAATATTTATTCTACTCAGAAGAAAACTTTTTGATAGAAAAAATAGAAACAGTTTAAGAGCTGAGGGATTCTGCTCTTTGTTATCCATTCACATTTTAAAATAATTCCAGCAGGACAAATCTAAAACATTCTTTGGTATATTTTCATTCTGAAAACAGCTAAGTAAAATTTATTTCTTGTTTTCAATATTTCTTCATATCTTAGTTCATTTGATATTTTAACCTTCCTGACACTATTCTTCTATGTCTAAGCCATTCTCTTATATTTAGTTTTTGTTACATAATCTCCTTTCATCTCTGTTCATGTTCTTCTAAAAACCACACAAATAGAAGATGTGTGTTTATCTGCTTCCCAGAGGTCTCATGTCATACTATGCAAAGATTGTGCTAGATACTGGGGTACAATGAGAAATAAAATATAGTCTGTTCTCAAGAAGCAGAGAGAATGAAAACAAGTAAACATAAAAAAATTAGATAAATGCAACTTACTGTGCTATGGGATTATGTAGGAGTTGTTTGAGGATAGGGGAGAATCAGAGGAGGTTTCTCAAAAAGTTAATTGTTAAGATTTACAGGGGCTTAATAAATGGCATGTTTCTTTACTATGTTCTGAATCACTAATAATTAAAAGAGTAAGACAAACAAAATACTAGCAAACTAAATCTAACAACATATAAAAAGATTATGCACAATGGACAAGTAGTACTTATTCCAGAAATGAAAGGTTAGTTTAACATTTGAAAATTAAACAATGTAATGTGGTAGTCAGGGTCAACCACAGTCCTAAAATATTAAATGTAAATTCCAGAAATAAACCCTTCATAAGTTTTAAATCCCACGCTGTTCTGAGTTGTGTGATGAAATCTGGCACCGTCCCGCTCCATCACACCTGGAATGTGAATTACCCTTTGTCCAACGTCCCCCTGCTGTACATGTTCCCCACACATTAGTCACTTAGTAGCCACCTTCGTTATCAGATCAACTCTGTGGTATTGCAGTGCTAGTGTTCAATCACCTTATTTTACTTAATAATCACCCCAAAGTGCACGAGTAGTGGTGCTGACTATTTGAATGCCAAAGAGAAGACATAAAGTATTTTCTTTAAGTGAAAAGGTGAGTACAGTACAATTAGATATTTTGAGAGAGAAAGAGACCATATTCACATACTGATTACAATACATTCTTATAATTCTTTTTTATTAATAGTTGTTCATCTCTTACTGTGCCTAATTTATAAATTAAACTTTATCATGGGTATGTATGTATAGGGAAAAACATTATAGCCCTAGCTGGTTTGGCTCAATGGACCTAAGAATCCCAGGTTCTATTCCAGCCAAGGGCATGGACCTTGGTCCGGGCCATGCAAGAGGCAACCAATCTATGTGTTTCTCTCACATTGATGTTTCTCTCTGTCTTTCCCTCTCTCTTGCACTATCTCTAAAAGATTAATGGAAAAATATCCTCGGGTGAGGATTAAACATATAAACAAACAATATATATATGGGGTTCGGTACTATCTGCAGTTTCAGGCATCCACTGGGTGTCTGGGAACATACCCCCATGGATAAGAGGGTATTGACTACTCTATGCTGTTTCTCTAAAACTGATAATCTCTGAAGAGTTCATAAAGAGTATAGAAAAGGATGGACTAACTGCACCTGGGTTGTTTGACATTATGTGTTGATTATGACTAAAACTCATACAGTAAAAAAAATTACATTTGGAGGTAAATAAGACTGACTCAGCCCAGCCAGGTGTGACTCAGCAGCTGAGCCCAGGAACCAAGAGGTCACCAGTTTGATTCCCAGTCAGGGTATATGCCCAGGTTCCGGGCTCGATCCCCAGTGTGGGGCATGCAGGAGGTAGCCAATCAATGATTCTCTTTCATAATTGATGTTTCTATCTCTCCCTCTCACTTCCTCTCTGAAATCAATAAAAATAATATTTTTAAAAATAAAGTAAAAGGTCTTATATTTAAGTCTTAAGATAACAGCATAATATGGCTTATAAATTTAAATATTTAGTACAGAGTTAACATCTGTATCAAAGGAGACAAAAATATATTATTATACTATTTTCATGCACACTATTTGTTTAATTTGTTCTATTAATCGCTATAATTACCACTGTTAACTAGCCCTATTGTTTTGTTTAAAAGTGTTTAGAAGCATTAAACCAAATAATAGTTTAAATAAAAGCATATTTTATATTTTATGTTATAATCATAATAGATGTGTATATGATGATTTATTACATATTTTACTGTTTTTTTGGTCTGGTATGGCTGTGTCCTAGGTTGGCTCTCTAAAAAGTTAGTTACCCTACTACACATGTAGATGTCCTTCTTAGATCCTAACATTCACAGATTCAGTTCTCAATTTTTGACAGTTATTGGATAGATATTTCTACTGTTTGCTATTCTGTTGAAACACTTTAATTAAAAGGCTTCCAAGTGAAATATGTACTACTAACTTATTTCATATTTCTGAATGAGACAATAGCAGATTAATTGAAGATAAGCTCAATTAAGTTAGCTGTTAAATATATGAATAAGATAATTGGCAAGAAAGTAAATTATTAAGTTTTGTTAATCTGAAAAATCTGAGTTCATAAATCTTACAGTATATTTTCTTTTTTAGTGAAAATGCCTGGACAGGCCCCTTCCTGGCTTCTAAAAGGATATTTGAGGTAGCAGAATTATTACCTTACTCCTTCCTTTTCCTCTGTTTTATAAAGATTTTGAAGTAAAGCAATAGGTAAAAGTCACTTTTTGATAACAATTGCTAATCAGATGTCTCCTTATAACTACACTAGTGGCCCAGTACATGGATTCATGCACATTGAAAGGAAATTAATTAGAATATATTTTAATATCGTTATTCGTCCTTTCTCTATAATAGAAGTGTCAACCAAATTCACGATCAACAGTGACAGATCGAAACACACATGTGCGATGGCACCAGCAAGAGCTTTATATGTATCGCACATGCACTAGTCAACTTAGCCTTTTATATATAGAGAATAAACTTGCTTAATTAGACCCGCTTTCTGATTTAGCTAAACTTTTTCCAGCTCAGTGAAGCATCCACTTCTCTTTCAGGCAATTGTCAGCAACACAGCAGTAAATATCAACATGAAGCAGATTATTATTGTAGATCACGCAGGGAGAACAAAGGGTAAAATATTTAATGGCAGCAGTGTTTGACTATATTCTGCGCAGTGAGAAAGAAGTCGTTTTCAAGGTCCACCATTTCTTACTGCTTTTCAATCGGGTCAAGTTTCTAAGCTTTCTAAATCTCCGTTTTCCGGCTAATGAAAAGAAAATGGGATTCTACCAAGTCTCCTATCTACCTACTCCAGGACTTCTGTGAGGATCAAATGAGATGAGGCACAGGAAAACGCTTCACAAACATTTGGTTAAAGTGTAAAATGTTTCCACCTGGCTATAAAGCAAGTCGTGTTCCTGGGCTGAAGAAACTCCAAGGAGGCTAGTCGCTAGGGAGAGGAAGCCAGGCGCTGCTACGTGACGCCATTACCCGGCGCCAGCGACCATTTCCAGGCTGGGCTGGGCTGTGGGCTGCATTTAGTGCCATGGGGTCTTGGCAGCGTTGGCTGTGATTTGGTGGGGTGTCGCTCTGGGGTGGTGGCGGGGCCTGTGTCCCACTTGGAGGAAGCCAAGTGTTGCTTTGTGGGTGCCAGGTCCGCAGTGCTGTTCCTTTGTAAATGGCCAGTGCATGTCACGGCAGCTCCTGCGTTGAGCGTCTGCCCCCTGGTGGTCAGTACACATCATAGCAACTGGTCAGATGGACAATTAGCGTATTAACCTTTTATATATATAGATAGTATCTGTGACTAGGCCAGTTTATGGAATGCCCATATGATGCATTTTTTTTAAGGGTTCTGAGATTTCAATATCCCCAAACTATCCTCGGTGGATGCCTTAAAATCTACACTTAGACATTTATTTCTATGCATCTGTCATCACATTATCTGAGTTTCTCTTTTTAAAAAGAAATATTTCTGGCATAAGGTAATTACTTTAGAATGAATAACTCATTCATTTACTATCTGTACTAGCCATTGGAGCACTGGTCACGTAGGGATACTACTACTACTACTACTACCACCTAAAAACTGAAAAAGGAATGACAGAAAGAGAAATCAGGGATAACAGAGATAAACTTAGTAGTTGTGTCCAAACCAGTAATTATAGCATTAGCTCCCTTGGCAAGTTTCCTGATTCTTAGGCAGCGGTTCTCAATCTGTGGGTAGCGACCCCTTTGGTGGTCGAACAACCCTTTCACAGGGGTTGCCTAAGACCATCCTGCATATCATATATTTACATTACAATTCATAACAGTAGCAACATTACAGTTATGAAGTAGCAATGAAAATAATTTTATGGTTGGGTCACAACATGAGGAACTGTATTTAAAGGGCCAGAAGGTTGAGACCCACTGAATCTTAGGAATCTTAGGAATATGAACAACCATCTGGACGGGTAAGTATTTGAGAACAGACTGCCAAATACAAGAAAGGCACATGGTATGCCCTTTCTTCCTTTCTTGGCCTCTCTTCTAAGAACTTGGTTTCTTTTTTTAAAAAGAAAAACTGGGTTCTGTTGAAATATTTAGTCTCCTACCCCAAAAATGTAAAAAATCAGGTAAGAAACCATCTTGGGCATACCTGTACTTTGATCTAGAATTGATGGATTTAAACTAAGACATAAATTTTTTAAATATATTATTTCTCATATCTATGGAAAGAAATTCAATTATATATCAAGAGAAGAGAAAGTAATAGAAAAAGTACTGAAGTGAGATGTGAATTCTAGACCTGCCCCTCCCTCAAACTGGCCATGTAATCTTAAAACAAGTCGCTTAATCTCTGGAATTCCTGACATTCTTTTACAGTCCCTCTCCCACGTAAAGTGGAAGATAAAACAGACCATCCTACCCCCAGGATGAGAGCCCCCATGGGATAACATCTGTAAGAATACTTTACATACTGTATGTACATTGTAATATACAAATACAAGAAGGATGACATTCCTCTTGATTAGATGGTTCACTATTGACATTGAAATCAGAGTTCCCAATTTCTTTCAGCTCCCAAAATATGATGCAGAGGCATAGCAAATACCAACAAAGACACTTTTCGGAAACCGGTAAGAGACCAATCCAGGAAGCAATTCAGCCCAGGAGCACTGGTTTGTATAGAAACTGCTTCAGAGTGACATCCTTGAATTGTACTGTGAGCAAGCCAACTCCCAGTTGGACAGAGAGGCCAAGGATACCAACAGAAGGTCTTTTTATTTTTATTTTTAGGATTTTAATAAATACAAGTATAGCTTTCACTGTATCATCATTAATAAATCCTATGAAATTGGGATTTAGGGGAACTGCTTTTGTAAACAGGGATGATTAATAGCCATTTTATTCCTGTCTCTGAAAAATATTTGCCTTATTTAATTTCTATAGGAGTTGAGTACAGAAGAAAATCATTTCAGTTTAATATAGCCTTGAAAAAGAGATCTATTTAATTGACTTATTCCCCATATCCTTGAGGATTTTTTTTATTATTACTGCTTTAATTTTATTAGTTATAGCAACACCTCCTTGTTATTGATGCCTTTCAGTATATAGAATAAAAAAAGCAATGAACTGCTGGTACAGCATGGGTGATTCTCAGAATCATTGTGCTAAGTGACAGAGGCAGACATAGAAAAGTAAATATTACATGATGTGTACTCATTCATCAAAACAGATTAATTAGGAAGCTTTCCTTATCCATCCCTAAGTATGATTCAAAGTCCCTCTTCTGGAATCCTGTGTTATATACCCTGCCTTATCTCTATAGAAAGATATTCTGACTGACGCTTTACTTTTCTCTCTCTAGTCCTGTTAGCATATTAAAGACACGGACTATATTTTTCATTCCTATTTACCAAATCAAACATAATGTCAGATTCAGGATAAGCATTCAGTGAATGGCCAAGGAATGACTTTTCAAGAAACTGTCGATGAGTTCATTTCCATTGCCGGCATTGCCAGATGCTGTGTCATCCATTCCCTCATTCATTATCCAAGTCCTGCGCCTCAAGGAGTACTCAAGCCACTCGTTTCCTTTCTTTTTACCTTTTTTTAAAAAGCTTTATTGTGGAAATTTCAAACATAAAAGTAGAGAGACTGGTGTAGTGAACCCACAGATGTCCATCACCCACCATCAATAGTTATCAGCATCCTGCTATTCTTGTTTCATCTATATTCCCACCACTTTTTTTTTTTGCTAAAGTATTTAAAGCAAATTCAACAAATCATATCATTTGCCCATAAATAGTTCAGTGTGTATCTCTAAGTAAACATTTTTTCAAAGCTTAATGTATTTCTTGCTTTTATTCTAAGCATGTTCTACTTTTCTTATGCTGTCTACATGACAATTTAGCCATTATAATTGTAAGTACTGCTGCCATGTTCTTTAAAGTGTCTACTAGTCCTCCTTCATGCTCTACTTGGGGTTCTTTTTTCCCCCTCTCCCTATATATTGAAATGTGTAATTGCATTAAAATACACCTAACATAAACTGTACCATCTTAACTATTCTTAAAGTATAAAGTTCAACAATGTTACATACATTCACATTGTCATGCGCACAATCTCCAGAATTCTTTTCATTTGCAAAACTGAAATTCTTCCCTCCCCCAGCTATCCTGCTTTTAACTCTATGACTTTGGATATTCTAGATAGCTCATATTAATGGCACCAATGATTTGGAAGATGAGTACAGTCATTGTCTTTTTTTAAAATATGTTTTTATTGTTTTTAGAGAGAGAGGAAGGGAGAGGGATAGAGAGATAGAAACATCAATGATAGAGAAACATGATCGGTGGCCTCCTACATGCTCCCCCTCCCCCACTGAGGATCCAGCCTAGCATGTGCCCCTACCAACCTGGAATCGAACCAGTGATCTGGTTCATGAGTCAGTGCTCAGCCACGGAGCCACACCCCAGCCAGGCTTTGTCTTTTTGTTACTACCTTAATGCAGGTGTCGGTTTCCTTTGTTTTTTAAGGCTGAACAATATTCCATTATGTGCAGAAACCACATTTTGTTTATCCATTTATTCAGTGGGCACATGGGTTGCTTCCACCTTTTCGCTGCTGTGAGTAATGCTGCTAAGAACATGCAGGTACAAATAAATTTTTGAGACTCTGCTTTCAATTTTGGGGGGTCATTTACCCAGAATAGGAATTGCTGGATCATAAGGTAATTCTATTTTTAATGTTGAGGCACTGCCATACTGTTTTCTACAGCAGATGTACTGTTTTACATTCCTGCCAGCAGTGCACAAGGGTTCTAATTTCTCCACAGCCTTGCCAATGCTGGGTTATTTCCTGTTTTTTTGGATAGCAGCCATCTTAATGGGTGTGGAGTAGAATAAGTAATTTTTAGCTAGACTTTATTTTTTAGAGCAGTTTGATAAACACTTTTTTAAAGTGTTATACTTTTATTATTACAATTAAAAAAATAATTATTTCCTTCACATCATCTAACAAAGAAGGGATTTCTAACCTGCTCTTCCCATCGTTTTCGTCATGTCTCTACTCTTCCATTTTCTCAGATCAGAAGCTGTGGAGCCAACACTGATTCTTCTTCTCTCACCCCATATCGAATTCATTAGAAAAGCCCAACATCTATCTAGGATCCCCTCACACACACTTCTCACCCTTCTGGCCATGGCCACCACCCTGGCCCAAACTATCACCTTCTCTCCTGGCTTAGTTCACTAACCGTCCAAGAGATAAGATTGCTATTTCAGTAACCTCCCTGCTTGTCCAACCTTGTCCCTGTTTAATATATTCTTACCTCAGCCACCAGCATCATCCTTTTAAGACAAATCTAAGATGTGACACTCCTCTGCTCAAAGCCTGAGGTTCCTCCCCATTTCATGCTCAATAAAAGTTAAAGTCCTTACAATGGCCTTGAGGCCCTATGTAAACGGAGCCCACCCACGTTACACCTATGTACCTACCTGAGCTCTCATCTCTTTCCCTTCGTTCATTCTCCTTTAGCCATTGTGCCATCACTTGGTATTCCTTGAACACACTGCCATGCTCCCAGCTCAGGGCCTTTGCACTTCCTGTTCCCCTTGTCAAGAATGCTCTTTCCTCTGAAAGCTGTTTGACTCGCTTACTCCTTTGGCACATCAGCATCACAGGGAGGCCATCTCTGAACACCTTTTTAAAAATAGGAATCAACCTTTTCCCCAAGAATTCTCTGTTCCCTTCCCCAGCTTCACTCTACCCCATAAACTTTATCATTATCTAACATATTATATATTCACTTGTTTATTTTCTGCCCTGTAATTAAATAATAAGCTTCAGATAGAATTCTTGGCACATACGGCTCAATAAATACTTATTGAGTCAATTCAGTTTCTACATCTATGCATATTGTTGTGGTTGTCCCCAGATCTGCATAGCAACCTGAAAAGCAAAATGAGACAATCTGCATCTTTCCAAAGCAAGAAGACTCATGTAAATTGGACAGATGATGAAAAAAGAATCTACAGGGATAAAAGAATGGCTCAAACTGAAGAAATATTGCAATATTTCATGCCTGTCATGGAAAGCACAACAAATGTGAGAACCAATCAGATAAAACAGATATTCAAACCTCGTACCAACTTCCAAATCCAACATCAATTGTAAGTCAATACAATTTTGTCATTACTAACTATTTAATACATTCTTTTTTAAGGAAACAAAACTAATTAATTCATTATCCTAAGAAAGAAACATGGGTGGGCAAAGGCGGGGAAAAAGGAGACACCCGCAATTATGTTAACATTAAAAATTTTTATTAAAAAATAAATGAATAAATAAAGATGAAATTAGAATAGTGGCAGCTATACCACATTGGACACGGACAAAGATCCAAAGCCATATGAAAATATTGGCTATGTGAAGAAGTAAGTTAGCTGGCCTTATTTGATTGTTTATTCGCATGAAAACACTCATTAATTCAAATCTGTGACTAAAGTATGCATTAATAAAGTATGACCAGCCCTGACTGGTTTGGCTCAGTGGATAGAGCATCGGCCTGCGGACTGAAAGGTCCCAGGTTCGATTCCTGTCAAGGGCATGTACCTTGGTTGTGGGCAAATCTCCAGTAGGAGGCGTGCAGGAGGCAGCTGATTGATGTTTCTAACTCTCTATCCCTCTCCCTTCCTCTCTGTAAAAAATCAATAAAATATAAAAAATAAATAAATAAAGTATGACCATAGACTGACTTGAAGTTTCTCAGATGGGTTTAAACTTAATAATCCTAGGGGGCAACTCAAGTTACTTCAGCTTATTGATACTCAGAGAAATACTCAGATTTCTTTTAAAGATAAAAAAATAGGACCAACACTAAGGCCAAAAGGAAACCTATATAAATAAAAGTAAGACAATGACAAGCTGAAAATAAGAAACATAATACTAATATTATCAACAAATTTTGAAAAACTGCTTTCTATGTGCTAGACACAGTTCTGTGTTTACACATACATTTTACCTTCTACACATGAGGAAACTGAGGCACAAAGCAGTTACTTGTTCAAGGTCACACAGCGAGTAGGGAGCAGAATTGGAGTCAACCCAACCAGACATTCTGAGTCCTGAGTCTTTTATCACAATGCTTTGACATTTCTTCTTATAAGTGAAAAACAGAGGACCAATATACTTCATATTCAAAGCTAGCCTACAAATCAATGACAAAATTATGAATATTTCAATAGGAAAATGGGCAATTTCTATGAACCAGAAATTCACCAAGAAAAAAAAAGGACGTGGCCAATGAACATTTTTAATTGTTTAATTTCACTTAAATCCAAAGAAGGCAAATTAAAACAATAATGACATGCTGTTCATTTTTGCCTCTCATTGGAAGAATTCTTTCACTAATTGTTGGAATGTAAACTTACAGAGTTCCTTGAAGACAGTCCAACAATATAAATGAAAAATCCTTAATATTTATATTCATTTTAATAAGAAATTTTACTTTAGAAATTGATCCTAAAGACAAAAAAAAAAAAAAACTAGGTAAAGGCAACAGGATTTCTGTAGTGATGTTCATTTCAGTATTGTTTATAAGAACTAAAGAAAAAAGAAACAATTTTGAAAAATAATAATAAACTAGAAAGCACCAGTCTATCTGATTTCAACACCCTGTGGTATATAGCTACTGCAATCAAGAGAGTATAGTATGGAGGAGGAACAGACATACACTGAGTGGCCAGATTATTATGACTACCCCATAAGTACAATGAAGTGAATTAGTTATGCAAATAATAATAATAAAACCTTCAGAGTATTTGCTTAGGAAGTTTTCAGTATTCAGTATTCAGGAAGTGTCAATGAAGTACTGATGGGGTGGTCATAATAATCTGGCCAATCATAGTAATCTGGCCACTCAGTGTATATATCAATGGAACCAAACAGAGGGCCTAGAAATAGACCCATACAAATGCTTGATGAATTTTAACAAAAGTGCAAAAGCAATTCGATGAAGGAGAGATAGAATTTTCAACCAATGTTGCTAGAACAATTAGATATTCATAGGCAAAAAAAAAGAAAGAAATTTGACCTAAATTCATTTCTTATACAAAAAGTAATAATAATAATTGAAAATGGATCATGGATTTAACTGCACAACATAAATCTATAAAACTTTTGGAAAAAAATAGGAACTCTTTATACAAATTGGGCAAAAAGTTATACTTTACACCCAAAAGCATAATCCATAAAGAAAAGTAGATGTTAGACTTCATCAAAATAACAGTGTTTGCCCTTCAAAAGACACAGTTAAAAAGATAAAAACCTATAAAATAGGAGGAAATATTTGCAAACCGCTTAAAAAAGAGACTGGTATCTAGCCCGGCCAGCACGGCTCAGTGATTGAGTGGCGACCTATGTACCAGGAGGTCACAGTTCAATTCGAGGTCAGGGCACATACCCAGGTTGAGGGCTCAATCCCAAGTATGGTGTGTGCAGGAGGCAGTCAGTCAATGATTATCATTGATGTTTTTATCTCTCCCTCTCCCTTCTTCTCTGAAATCAATAAAAATATATTTTTTTAAAAAGAGACTGTTATCTAAATTAAAGAAGTCTCAAAATGTAACAGTATAAATATTTCATTCAGAAAATGAGCAAAATGGAAGAGGAATACGTTTTACCAAACAGAACATACAGATGGCACATAACCACACAAAAACATGTTCCACACCATGAACCATTAGGGAAATGCAAATTAAAACCGCAATGAGAGAGCTGCACGCTATCAGAATGGCTAAAATAAAAAAATAGGGGTAGCACTGAATGCTGAGGAGGGCACAAAGAAATTGGGTCACTCAGACATTGCTTGTGGGAATGTAAAGTGGCCCAGCCACTCTGGAAAACAGCTTTACAGTTTCTTTAAAAATACATATGTAACTATAACTACCATATGACCCAGAAATTGCTCTCCTGGGCATTTATCCCAGAGAAATGAAAACTTATATTCACACAAAAACCTGGACACGGATGTTTATAGCAGCTTAATCTGTCAGTAGCCACACACTGGGAGCAATCTGCATGTCCTCCAATGGAGGAATTATTAAGCACTCTGTGGTAATCGAGTCCATTCAGCAAGAATGGCTGATACACAGAACAACCTGGATCAATCTTGAGAGGGTGGTGCTGGGTGAAAACAGCCAGTCCCAGAGGTTACACACGGTAGGATTCTGCTTATATAACCTTCTTGAGATAAAGTTAATACAATTCAGACAACGGGTTAATGACTGCCAGGAGTTAAGGAGGAGCTGGCCAAGGAGGAAAGTGGGTATGTCTATCAAAGGGGAACAGGAGGGAATTGTTCTGGAACTCGACAATGTCAATGGCTACTAGTATATCCTGATTATATTGTACTATTGTTTTGCAAGATACTACATCTGGAGGAAACTGGGGGCAGGGTACATGGGACCTCTCTGTTTTATTTCTTCCAACTGTAGATGAGTCTGCAATCATCTCAAAACGTTTTCTGGTTTCTTGTTTCGTTTTTTTATTGATTTCAGAGAGGAAGGGAGAGGGAGAAAGAGATAGAAACATCAATGATGAGAGAGAATCATTGATCAGCTACTTTCTGCACGCCCCACACTGGGGATTGAGCCTACAACCCAGGCATGTGTCCTGACCGAAATCAAACAGTGACCTCCTGCTTCATAGGTCGACGCTCAACCACTGAGCCGTGCCAGCTGGGCTCAAAATTAATGTTTTAACTAAAACAATAGTTGAGATTTTTGTGGTAAAAAATGGGATTCTAAAGAAAGCTGAGGTACTTTAAGCAACTGCAACTTGTAATATATAAAACCTCCCTCTCTCAAGGAAAACTCCTTTTTCTTGGATGTACAGTGATCTTTTTACTGACCATAGAAAAAACTTAGAGTATGTATACTGAGCTCATTCTAATAGAATAAACAGATTTGATTTGTGGAAATTTAGAGGACATTTCCTTCCACTAGATGTATAAGGAGCTGAGGCCCAGAGTGCCCATTAATATACCAGGAAGCCTAGGGTCCGGGCAAGTCTCCAAATAAACCTAGCCTCTGGGCATTTAGAAATGCAGAATTGGAGGCATGCTGAAAAATCATGACCAGGGATACAGTGATAAAAGTCTTAAGGGAGGATGAACTCACCAAAGGAGAAAAAATAGACTTATACTATTACAAGTTCCTAGGATACGTGCTGGGCAAAAACTCACGCACTTTATTTCTTTTCTAGAGTAAATCAAGCTACTTATGTAAACTTGGGCGGCGCATCCTGGGCACCATCCAGTCATCTCCCTTTTATAGGTCAAAGGAACCTCCTGGCAAGCTCTTCAGGATGGCTCCAGTCTGTGCCCCAGAAGTCGTGTGAAAGCCTGTCACGTCTCAGAGGGCACAAGAAAAGGAAAGCATGTTCTGCAGTCAGTGCCATGAAGACTAAAGACATGAAACCTGTCAGCAGCAAATGGGAGATTCCTTCCTCAGGTTTTGAGAAGTACGTGAATATTACCAAAGGCCAGAGTCCTCACACTGGAGAATTCAACCAGCAAACCTCCATGCGGATAGCCCCCAATCCAACTCAAACTAACGATGAGCAGCCAAATAAGAATGAGGGACAACCCATCTTCCATTTGAAGTTCCAAAGGCAGAAATAATCTAGCTTTATGCTACTCTGAAGACTGTGGGTGAAAGATAACATATGCTTACCTATTAAAAAGAAAAGAGAAAGAGAAGCCCTCTCCATCCCTCTTATCACCATTTCTCTCCCTACACATGCATATGCACATACTAAACTACAAACCCTAGATACTCCATCTTCTGTAGTGAGAACATCTTTAAGAAATATAAAAGGGAATCTGGAGCCCTGGTCAGTGTGGTGCAGTGGCTAGAGCAGTGATGGCGAACCTTTTGAGCTCGGCATGTCAGCATTTTGAAAAACCCTAACTTTGGTGCCGTGTCACATATAGAAATTTTTTAATATTTGCAACCATAGTAAAACAAAGATTTATATTTTTTATATTTTATATATTTAAATGCCATTTAACAAAGAAAAATCAACCAAAATAATGAGTTCACGTGTCACCTCTGACACGCGTGTCATAGGTTCGCCATCACTGGGCTAGAGCATTGTCCCATGCACTGAAGGGTCATGGGTTCGATTCCTAGTCAAGGGCATGTACCTGAGTTGCAGTTACAGGGTGTGTGGGGCAGCAACCAATCGATGTGTCTCACATCGATGTTTCTCTCTCTCTCTCTCTCTCTCTCTCTCTCTCTCTCTCTCTCTCTCCCTCTCTCTCCTTCTCTCCTTCCCTTACTCCCTCCTTTCCATTCCCTAAAAATATGGAAAAAAATATTCTCAGGTGAGGATTAACAAACAAAAGAGAAAACAGCAGATTTTTAAATTTTCTTAGGTATTATACTAGTATTTAATTTTTGTCAAGATGGAAAAAAAAATCTCTGAATTTCTGATTTCTTCCAAAATGATTTATTTATACAACACCAAAAAAACTAAGCACTTAGGAAGGAATGACCTGTACTATCACTGACTTTAATGTCCCTACTAGGCCCTTGAATGAATCAGTCAACAAAAACATTTCCTGAATTTTTGATATATCTGTAGTGTGCTAGAAACAATTGGTGATTTTTTAAAAAGACATTTCTCCCTCCCAGTTGGTGTGGCTCAGTGTCGTGGACCTATGAATCAGGAGGTCATAGTTCAATTCCTGGTCAGGGCACATGTCCAGGTTGTGGGCTCGATCCCCAGTAGGGGGCATGAAGAAGGCAGCCAATCCATGATTCTCTCTCATCATTGATGTTTCTGTCTCACCCTCTCCACTCCTCTCTGAAATCAATAAAAATATATATTTTTTAAAAAGACATTTCTCTCCACTGCAAGATTACTGTATAATTGTACATATAAAACATACATGACTAAAATAATTCAGAATGAGATAGTGCATAGTAAAGTGCTAAGATCTGAACAATTTTAAAAATACTATATTAAAAGATGCTAATTAAAAGGAAATAAAAGGTATACAACCTGGAAAAGGACGAAGTAAAACTGTATTTATTCACAGAGAAGAAGATTGTAAATGTAGAAAATCCCTGCTGGAAGTAATAAGCAATTACGGCAAGGTTGCAAGATACAAAGTTAATATACAAAAGTCAATCATCTTAGATACCAAGCAATGAATATTGAAATTAAAAACAATACCGTTTACCTTAGCACCAAAAAAAGAAATACTTAGATGTTAATCTAATTTACTCAAGATCTATATGAGGAAACACCGTAAAACTCTAATGGAAGAAAAAAAAACCTCAAGAAATGGAAAGTTATCCCATGTACATGCATAGGAAGGCTCAATATTGTCAAGAGGTCAGAACTTCCCAATTAGATCTATAGATGCAGTGAAATCCCAATCAAAATTCTAGCAAGTTAATATTGATTGATTTGATTCTAAAATTTGTGTAGAAAGGCAAAAGATTCAGAATATCCAATGCAATGTTAAAGGGAAGAACCAAGTCAGGACTGACGTCATCCGACTATACAACTTAAAAAAGACGGACTATAAAGTTATAGTAATCAAGGCCGTATGGCCCTGGCCAGTTAGGCTCAGTGGATAGAGCATCGGACTGCGTACTCAAGGGTCCCAGGTTCGATTCTGGTCAAGGGCATGTTCCTTGGTTGCGGGCACATCCCCAGTAGGGAGTGTGCAGGAGGCAGCTGATCGATGTTTCTCTCTCATCAATGTTTCTAACTCTATCCCTCTCCTTCCTCTTTGTAAGAAAATCAAAATATTTAAAAAAACAAACAAACACAATATGGTGTTGGCAACCTTAAATTCTATGTCCAGCAGAAGAAAAAAAAGCAAAGATTGAGGCTACTGTGAAAGGAGGACTGAGTATCTGCTACGACCCCATCTGGCAGCCGTGACCCAGCTTCTGCATTGTCTTTGGCTCCCCACACATGGCAACGGTGATGCCTGGCGCAGCCTGGGGTCTGGCGTTGGCATTGATGCTACTGACAAGGGCAGAAGGGCGTTTATAAGGTGAAATGAAAGACATACACTAACTTATTGGCTGTTATCCTGAGGTCATTAAATTGGTCTCTTATAATTAGGCTTTAAAATAATGATCTGCCGCCACCACCAAAAAAAGTTGTTTCATCTTTACGGCAGAGGGGTGAGCACCCTTTCTACACATAAAAGGAGTCTGCTTCTTAACTCATTTTTCCCCCCAAAACATAAGTCTTTACTATGGTTGAATTCATTATTTTCAGAAACATGTTATAAACTCTTAATTGGCAATTTCTCTTTGAAATAAATTATAAACAAAGGAACAATGATCCCTTTGTTAATAGTTTGGCCATCTTCACTCCTCACCACCAAGCCTGGTAAGAGCCTCTGTTCTCCACATTCATAGGCAGACCATTGACCCAAACCGTGGTCCCCAGACCAGCCTCTGCTGACACCATCCCTTCTCCTGGAGGCTGTGTGGGGGGGGTTGTTCATGGCTGTGGGCCTGGGCCCGAGTCTCCCGGAGAGACACTAGGGGGGTGAGGTGTTTTTTTCAAAGAAACAACAGATGGCAAATCCAACTGGTAGAATGCTACAGTCCCGTCTCGACGGTAACCACTGTTCTGAAGATAGCTGTGTGCTGAGGATGGCAGGGCCACACCCTGGGACAGGAGCCAGGTCTCGAAGCCACGCCCTTGGAGAACGCCGGACTGATCACACTCCACTGGAGAGACATGAAATGGTAAGACAGCGACAGTCCCTCTTGATGTCTCTTATCACTGAGTCCCTATCAGTGAGGTAATAAATACCTTGGTGAGGCCCGTGTCTCTGACTCAGCTTGTCTGCGCTGACCAAGCACAGGCTCCGACAGGACGGGACTCCCTGTAACTTCTGTGAGCAGGACCCGCCCTCAGGGCTCCCGAGGAAAACTCCAGACCAGAGGAGGAGCCTCACCCAGGAGCGGGGCCATGTGAGTCCTCGACTGCAGCCTGACTCACCATTATGGGAGGGACTGGCACTCCTTCCGGCCTCCAGTGTTGTATAGGGGCAGCTGGGGCCTAGAGTAGCCAGAGCTCGTGGACTAGTCTCTGCCTGCAATTGGCCTTTTATGTTGCCCCCAATGCACAGATAATACCACTTCCTGGTGTGCAGCAGGGAACAGCACAGAGGGGGCTGTTTCCTTCAGCCAGGCCTCCCTGGCCCTGCCCACTGATGGCTGGCCTGCGTTGGAAGCCCAGCAGTCCACGGGGTTCCAAGCGGGCAGCATGGTCCTGGGTACTAACAGCCAGTGGCCCAGCGGCCAAGCGCAGTGCCCTTGAAGGCCTTCAACCGTCACAAAGGTACCTGCCCGGCTTGTGCTCTGTGGTGGTAGCCGGCCACTGGATGTTAGCCGGCCAGCATGGCTTTAAGGAGGAATAAAGAACTAGCCAAATGCTTTTCTGCCCAGGTTGAAGAATATGGCTACGTTGGTGAAAGATTAACGAGTTTACACAGCCTATAACGCCCTCAAGTCACCTGTCATAAAGGCCATCGTGGCTCATCGTCAAGGACAGACATCAGTCAAAGGTGGGTCGAAATCCCAATCCCACTGACTAATGCCGAAGGCACCTCTGAAAGAAAAGCGGAACTTTAGAGGGAAATAATGGATGGTTTGGATGAAAACACTCATCTATGGGGGATCCCAAGTCTGCTTTCCCAAGCAGATGGGGGATAGGAAGTGTGGGATCTGAATGGGGCAGGGGAGATTCTTAAAAGGTAATACACACGAATGAAACAGGCAGTAATGATGAAGGAGCCCCTGAAATCTCTGGCGGAAGCCCTGCTGCAGGCATCGGTTTACCCGCTCGCTAGAGAAGAGCAGGCAGGGGTGGCAGTTACGTCTGAGGCCACAGCGGTCAGGGTCACCTGCAGGTTCAGGTCAGATTTCCAAGCACCAGCCCTGAAAATCCACACCCCCGGTGGGACATCTGTGTTTTCTCTCTTTAAAAGTAATTTAGATTTCCCTCAACTGCTGTTACTTAATTGTATTCTTTGTTTGCTCTTATTGATGTTTGATAGAGTTTTAATTCCTAAGAGTGTTTTTAAATATAGATGATTTTAATCTAATTGCGATGCATTATTTCTGTTTCATCAGGCACCCTAGAATTAGATGACATAGTATTGTGTTTTTACTATTATTTTTAACCACCATTGACATTTCATAAAACCTGAAATTGAAAGGAGATATTTGAAGCAAAAAAAAGACCTTTAATATATATATATATATATATTATTAGAAATCTATAAAAGTAGCTTAATCTTTACCTCAATAAACTTTACCTCAATTTATCTCAATAAAGACATCCCTGGTTGAATCTGTCAGCATTTTTCTTAGTTAAATTAGAAATTCATAGATTAATGTAAGGGACTGGAAATTTACAACCATTGTTTCTTATTTTATAATTTTATGAAGTTTGTCGTTTTAGATCTGTTCATGATATCCTTTGCTTTGCAAGTCTTTTGATGTTATGCAGTTAAAACTTTTCCCTGTGAAAAATAATAAAGGGGCAGAGGTCAATTCCAGGAAGGCAGCTTGAGGCACTGTCCACCCACTGCCCAGCGAGAATACCATAGCTGGGTAAAAAAAAAAAAATTGTCCTAAGGACATACAACATATGAAGAAACATTCATTCAAGAAAATCTACTAAATCAGTGAGAGCAGAGAGAGTCTATAGCATGTGGCCAAGGACACAGGGATCACAAGCCCCCATCCATCCTTCCCCAGTCAAGGGCTGCAGTGTCTCCCCGGGAGGGGCAGCTGCTAGCAATTCTCAGCCCCTACGCTGCGCTGCAGAGGCTAAATGCCAGGCAAACACAGCCAAGAAGCCAGGGCCTCCCTCCCTCCTTCCACCCAGCCCCAAGGCAAGGGCTCTTCCCAGAGTCATTGCCACGGGCACTGGCCCTGGTCTTTGTCCCAGCGTGGTCACAGGGTGGCGGTTCCATGGAGGGAGAGGCAGCTGGAAGGCCAGAGGCTCAGCATCAGGCTCCACAAGCAGAAGTGTCGCTGGGAGGAGCAGCTCACTTTCTCCGCCCGCAGCTGCACACCAGGCTCAGGTATTTGCCCAGGAGGAGAGGCAAATACCAAGGAGGCTCCAAAAACAGAGCCCCCTGGGTAAACGGCCTTGTTTGGAACAGAGTGGAGAGGTTTATAGCTGATAGTGTTGTCAAAAGCAGTGGAGATTTTGGTTACACAACTCAGAGGAGGCTAACAGCTTGGTAAGAGCAACCGGCTTAACCAGAGGCCAGCTATGTTGCCAGAGGGAACTTGTTAGACAGAAATAGCCCCCCTACGGTTAAAAAATATATTTTTAAAATGTCCAGTTAAAAATGGCAAAGGACACACACTTAATTTGGCTCCTTCTCTAAAATCCACTGAAATAACAATCGCTTTTATTTTTTAAGAAAAAGCTGCAAGGATGAAAATAGGAGGGGAGGCTATTTTGGAAAGTAGAAAGTAAAATGGCTTTAAGCTTCTCACCGAGAACGTGAAAGCTAGATGGAGTGGAACAAAGCTTTCAAAATGATAAGGCAAGCTATTCTAGCCTAAAATTCTATACTCTCATCTAGTTTTGATAAATAGTGTTTAAAGGTAGAAAAGAATAAGCCGAGAAAAGCCTTTGATGCTGGAAATAGGTGGTCCAACAGGACAAGGCAAAGCGGTGAAGTGAGGTTCCAGGTGGCGGCTCTGTGTCAGGTGGCACGGACCCGGCCCAGCCTGGAGCAGGTGGGGAGGCACCGGGCAGCCTTTCTCAGGAAGAGATCAAAAACGATGCATACACATTTCTCAAAAAAGATCTGATGAAGATTTGAAGGTTGGGTTAGTGTAAAGTACATTGAAAACCAAACCAAAAAAAAAGTAAGGTAATTATCTCCAAGGCAGACAGAAAGTTACGCAGGAAAGAAAAAGAACTCATCGTTTTCCACATGGCTCAGCTGCTGCATATAGTATTTACATAGTCACAGTGTTGTAGACACTGAGTATTGATTTACACGAAATTATAACCAGTTTGGAAGCAGGAGGAAAAAAGGACTTATACTTGTGGAACATGGAGTCGGGGAGAAGAATGCTGAATCTTTATCTTCTACAGGTGAGAGTCAGTAGATTACACCTGAAAGGGAAAAATCAAGACGTACCAATAAAAGCATGTTATTTAGAGAATTGAGGTCTCTACCTAAGGAATCAGTTAAAATAGGCGAAAGTACTTATCTCTGAGACAAAAAAAAAAAAAGCAGAGTGTGGGATGGCTGTTTTTCATAATAAACTTCGGAGAATATTTGACTCAAACTAATATGCATTATAACTTTGAATAAATTTTTAAAATATATGTTCCTCTCTCTTCTATATTGTGTCCCTTCACTCACCAGTGATCTGTTTGCAGAGTAATAGTTTATATTAGTACCAAAATGTTAATTCTGCCTCTGGCTTGAAGACATTACCATGAAGGCTAAGATAGATATTTAGAAATGTTGCTTTTAATAATAACAGCTACGGTTACTACGTGCCCAGTCCCGTACTGTGCTCATACATTAGCTCCCATTTCCACAACAGCTGTGCACGTAGTCCTGCTTTCGTTTTCAATGTCCTTTAACCCAGAGAGATTAAATAATTTGCTAATTTCTCACAGAGCTCCCTGATGCCAGGGCCTCTATTCTTGCTTTCTATTGGGTCACATCACCTCTTTCTAGTTTTTGAGCTTAAAAGAACTTCAAAGAGGGGAAAATGTAGCAGATCAAAGAACTCATTTTGGGGGGGAGGGGCAGAGAAACCCTGAAGGATTCAGCACTATTACTAGATAATAACTAAGCTTAACCACACTTGGAATTTCCAAATGGCCATGTGAGCAAAGCAAGCAGTTTTTAAAACTCTGGCTGGGAGTCCCCATGATTTCAAACATGAAAGTCTCGTTCTCTTATTTTAAAAGAGCTGCCCCAGCTGCTCAGCATAGACCTAAACAAGCGGTGAGAATGCTGTGTGTCCAGGGAAGCCAGGCATCACAAGGCTGATTTCTGAGAAGTAGGGGCCCAGATGGCATAACTGCTGCCCAGTGCGTCCGGTGGCTTGGACCTGGCTCAGAAGTCCCTTCTAAATGATTCCTGGTTGTGCTTACCTTGCAGTTTAAATCACTCAGAGATTGGAGAGTGTGTTGGCCCGTGTCTTTCCTGGAATTGTTGTGTGATACAATCAAGACACTTATCTGGTCTTGAAGCCAGTGGGTTGGCCGGCTCCAGTTTGGGTAGAGAGCAGGACAGCACTGTTTACAGCCTTCTTTCCGAGAAGTCAGGGGCCAACAAGAGCCAGTTAAGAAACGAAAGTGAAATCAGCTGGTGACCTCAGCACGAGTGAGCCAAAGTTCAGAGAGCTGTTTACTCTGCGAGGTACCAGTGCAAATGCGGGCAGGTCGCAGCACAGCTCTGCCTGGTCTGCCTGTCCCGCACCTCGTCCCGCTCCGCTCCGGGGGCCTGACACGTCCTGTCCTGGGGCCCGGGGCCTGACACGAGCAAGCCAGCGAGAAAGAACAACCCGCACCTGAGCTCCTGCTCCTCCGGTTTAGGAGCATTTCTGTGGGCTCTGCATCGCCTTTCGGTGAGTACCTGCCCTCCCGGCACCCTCGATTGCCCAGCCTGCCTCTCCGTGCAAGATGAGTTTGTTTTCTTACCCCCGAGACCTTTCACATTCTAGCCGTGGGCATGCGAAAGTATCGGCTGTCGGTGTCTGCGACCTTCCTCCCCCCTGTCTGCTTACCCCGTGCTCTCTGCTCTCCGTCCTCCCTTCAGCATCACCCTGGGTGTCTCTGGCCTAGGACATGGTGAGGGCAATGCCAGTAGCACTGGGTAGAAACTCGGGGATGACCGCGGGCAGCAGGGGCTTGCACACAGTCTGCACTAACGCCCGTGGCTGGGGAGGTGGATTGTTCCTAGATCCTAAACATACATGCTGTGGATTAAGCTTGTCAGCCTGTGTTCCTGACTCAGAAAGGATATCATAGGGTCTAAGAGATTTTCAGTGCCTGTGTGATTGGATGCCATGGCTTCTCATTCCTTGATGGAAATGCATGTGGGGTTTTAGATCTGTTGGCGCACATCCTCAAAGGTTTTTGTTTTTTAATTTGGGCTCTTTCTCTAATAACTTTCATTATCTTCTTCACCTGTAAGATGAAAAAATTATTTGAAAAAGGAAGAAAAATGCATGCATATGTGTGACCCCTTCTTTCCTTCCAAGTACATTTTTTAGTATTTGTCCCCTGTGCCCCCTCCCTCCTGAAGTCCTGGGCCTCTGAGTCAGTTCACTTGATGGTCTCGGCTCACTCAGCAAGTGTTCCCTCTTCTCACCGTTCTTTCCAGCTTCCTCCCTGATCTGAATACTGAGTTAGCTGCTTGTTTTATTGCTTCACTTTTTTATAAATATAACATAGTTCTGGAAATAACTTTAATGCAAAAAGAACAACTGCCTATAATGCCACTATCTAGATATATCTGGTTTTTCTAAAGGTTGCATAGAGTTTCATCATCTTGATATGTCATTTCATCAAGTTTCATCATCTTGATATGTCATTTTTAATTCTGATGTTGGGCTTCCACATTGCTTTCCATATTTTGTCCAAATAATACTCTGATGAGCATTCCTGGATCGGAATCATTGATTGCATTTGTGATTGCTGCCTTAAGATAGACTTGTAAGTGGAATTACTTGGCCAAAAGATGTGACTGTTTTTAGGATTTTTAATGCATATTGCCAAATTGCTTCCAGAAAGTTTGTAAGAATTTCACCTCCACAGTCATTGTATGAGAATGCCGTTTTACTGCATCTTGGGATCAAGTGTTTTTATTGGCTGTTTTGATGAAGTACATAGGTTGTTTTCCTGGGCATATCTTTGACGACATGGCCTAAGGTATAAACCTTTTTATGTTAGTTAATGTGATACAGTGATTTCTAATAAATACATATTTGTTCTTTGTCCCCATTCCTGGCTCAGAGCTCCTAAAAACTTTTGGGATTTCTTAAGTGATCATAAGATAAAAGTGTCTTATTTATCCATAGCAAGCCCTTTAAACCACATCAGGGGGTAACTTCTGGAAAGTCCCAAGTTGCAGGAGAAAGCAAGCATGTGATTAGAGGGCTGGAGCTTTCAGCCCCACCCTGACCTCAGGGAGGTGAGCGGCTGGAGACTGAGTCTCACCAAGGGCGATGATCTGATCAGTCCTGCCTGTGTAATGAAACCTTCACCATCCCTGCAGCACTGGTTGGAGAGGTGCTGGGAGAGTGGTCTGCTACCTCCACCCCCCTGCTCACCCCCCGCCCCCATACCTTCCCTAGGTGTCTCTTCCACTGGCTGGTCCTGAGTTGTATCCTTTTATAATAAACCAGTAACCTAGTAACCTCCCAATTATAACCAGTCAGTCAGAAGCACAGGGTGACGATCTAGACCTGAGGTTAGCATCTGAAGTGGAGGGTGGTCCTTGTGGAAGCAAGCCCTTAACTGTGGGATCTGAGGCCATCTCCAGGTAGATGGTGTCAGAATTAAGTTAAATTGTAGGGCATCCAGAGAACTGCTTGGTGGAGGAACCCCTCCCCCCTCCACCCCCCCACCCCCACCACACACACACTTGGTGGAGAGGACGGAGAAGTTAACAGTGCTCTACTGTTTTGCATTCCTTCTTTTGTCAAATATCTCAAATACCCCTTCATATTTCTTGTCTACTTTTAGGGCAGGGGTCCTCAAACTTTTTAAACAGGAGTCCAGTTCAGTTCACTGTCCCTCAGACCATTGGAGGGCTGGACTATAGTTTAAAAAAAAACTATGAACAAATTCCTATGCACACAGCGGCGGCAAAAACACCCGGCGGGCCGGATAAATGTTTTCGGCGGACCGCATGTGGCCCGCGGGCCGTAGTTTGAGGACCCCTGTTTTAGGGGGTTAATGTTTCCTTGTATCTGTTCGCATGAACATTTTATATATTAGGTATACTAATCATTTCATTTTTTGTTGCAGATAGTTTTCATGCACATTTACCTGTTTCGTTTGTTTGTTAATCCTCACCAGAGGATATTTTTCCCACTGATTTTTAGAGAGCTTGGAAGGGAGGGAGAAAGAGAGAGAAGGGGAGAAAGGTAGAGAAACATGGATGTGAGAGAGACACATTGATTGGTGCCTCCTGAAGGTGCCCCAACGGGGACCGGGGATCCAACCCAAAACCCAGGCATGTGCCCTTGACCAGGAATCCAACCTGAGACCCTTCAGTGTGGGAGCCGACACTCTAACCACGGGCACCAGCCAGGGCGTGCTCATTGACTTTTTAAAATTTATGTTGTTTTGTTGTGTATTTTAAATAGTTAAATCTGCACAATTTTTCTTTGTGGTTTCAATTTGCTTTTAAGCTCAGAGCACTCTTATAAATCAAATATATACATGCTTCTATGTTTCTGTTCACTACATTTTACTATTGGATCCACGTGCAATTTATTTGGGTACTCGGAGTGAATGACATGAGGACGTAAAATAGTTTTGTTTTCAGTTAACAACTGGCTTCCGCAGTAATAAGAAACCCGTTCTTCCACTAAATTACAGTGCCGTTTCCATCCTGTGTCACGTCGTATGCATAACTTTTCAGAGGCAGTCCCCCCTCCGGAGCTGCCCGTCGGGACCTGCCATGGCGTTTTATTCGGCCCAACTTCCCCTCCAGTTGTTCTAGAAATCTACCTGGGAACCGGAGACAGGGATTGCTTCTGCGACTAGCCTGCCGCAGGCCTCCCAGTGATATAGCTTAAAGTTAATTAATAAACATGACGAATATTTTGGAAGCTGAGTCTTCAGATCCACGGAGAGTATGTTCTCATTCGCACCTGAGATCCTGCCGAGCCTGCACCTCGGCTCGCACTGCCTCAGCTCTCTCAGACCTGCCTGTGAATGATGAAACTAAAGCAGTTTAGTAACCAGCGTGCTCATTCCTTTAGTCAAAGCAAAACAGTCCATTTATTACAAAAGGATACAACTCAGGACCAGCGGCTGGAAGAGATGCCTAGGGAAAGTATGGGGGTGGGGGGGTACCACGCCACCCTCCCAGCACCTCCACGTTCACCAACCCAGCACCCCACAGCAGTGGGGCCTCCTCCTGCGGGATGCTGGCAAGAGCGAGTTGTATGGAGTTAGAGGAGGCCACGGAGACCGGCAGGGCTGGTTGGGGGGGAATCTCCTCATCGAGCTAGAGGACCGAGCCAGTGCTGAGGTGCAGGACTGTGGCTGGTGCCTGTTAGGTCTCTGTGACAGGTGTTCCCCCTAAGTGTTGACCTAGATTTGGATTTTGACAGGCCCAGCCTCCGTTGTGTGGGTCCCGATAGATGAATTAACTTTATCAGCCCACACCTAGGCCTCAGGAGACTTTGGGAGGTGACCCCCAGATCCCAGCGCTTTTGTCCATTTGGCAGCAGGAGGGAGGGGCGTTCTAACAGCGAGGTCCTGGCCAGAGAAGAAGGAACGGCCGTCCCTGCCCATCCTCGGGCATCCCTTCCTCCGGGAAGCAGAGCCGCAGTGAGCGGGGAAAAGCCACTTTCTGAGGTTCCCAAATGCTGGCCTGAGGGGTGCAGGGTGGCCCCTTAGCACCTGCTCTCTCTGAGCTATTCTGCACTTGTTCAGAAGCCATTTCACGTGCATCTGAAGCTCACAGGAAAGAGCAACATCCTCTTGTGTGGGATGGAGGTGAAGTTCATGAAAACCTTAGCCTCCCTTCCTGCCTCCTCTCAAATATCTTTGCAAAAATTAAGGTCAAGGTCTACGTTGACTATTCTTTGCCTTTGTCTCTACTTTTCTTTGACTGTTAGTTACAAAGTGCATGGACAGGCCTTGGTCTTCCCAGCAAGGCTGGTGGCAGCAGGGTCCTGAGTAACCACCGGCATTGCTCCTCGCCTCCCGCCTCAGCGTCTGTCTTGCTTCTTCCCTTTTCACCTGTGCCTGCGTTTTCAGCCCCACCCCCTGGGGGCCTATGAGTCAGAGGACACAATCCAAACCGTCCACCTTGGCCTACAAGGCCCTTGGGGATCTGGGCCCCACTCACCTGTCCAGTATCTTCTGGTCCCTTCTTCTTAGTTGGGCTGCAGCCCCCCGGTCTGCAGTCTGTTCTCTCCCAACAGCACGTTCATCACAATTGCTCTCTCCTCCCAGGAGGCTCTTCCCTTGGCCCAAGAATGGCCTTTCATACCCCCAGGCCTTCCCTGACCCCTGATCTAGACTCGCCACTTCCTCCTGCCAGTGTCTCCACTTCATCCTGTTTATGACTTCCCAAAGTTTTTCAGAAGTTATAATAATTATTATTTTTTAAATATGTGTTTGAGCCCAACTGGCTTGGCTCAGCGGTTGAGCGCTGACCTGTGAACCAGGAAGTCACAGTTCAATTCCCAGTCAGGGCACATGCCCGGGTTGTGGCCTCGATTCTCAGTGGGGAGCGTGCAGGAGGCAGCCAATCAATGATTCTCTCTCGTCATTGATGTTTCTGTCTCCCTTTCCCCTCCTGTCTGAAATTAAATGTGTGTGTGTGTGTGTGTGTGTGTGTGTGTGTGTGTGTTAATATGCGTTTGGTATTTTTCACCCCAGCTAGAGCACAAGCCCAATGAAAGCAGGCCCCTGGTTTGCCCTCGTGTTACTGGTTCCCTGGCATGTGACTCTGGAAATCATCCAAAAATGCATCGTTAATGGGGCCACCAGGTGGGATGGTGGGTGGTCAGGAGGAGAGGGCCTGGGAGCCTCCGTCATGACCGAAGCAGAGGTGGCGCAGGACCGAGGCCACGACCAGAGGCATCCCTGGCGTCTAGTGCTGTTTGTCTTCCACTCTGCTTTGGGTCCATGAACCTTAGCCTCCTGTGAACTTGACTGTGGAGTCCCACCAATAAAAACAAGTGAGGAAGGGTTCCAAGGTACAAGCATTTTCTCATTTTTTTAAGGACTTTTTTCCTCCCTCTAAAAATTTTTTTTGACCTTTGTTCCTAGCTGGATCATCTTTAGCAAAGGGCTAATAAATAACAAAGCAAGTGAACAGTTAGCAAGTTAATATTAATGGAAGCGTTGAAACAGCCTGTTGCAGCAGCCTGCTGTGTGTGAAGGTGGTGGGACCCAGGCTGCCCGCTCGATATTGCAGTCACATGGTGCTGTATTTCTGCTGGTAAAGCTGTTTTTATTTATGGGGGAGAATTAAGTCGGTCAGATGTCACAGCATTTCCTAAAGAGCCGCTTGCAGGCCTGGCCTCCCGAGGCGCACTCTGGGGAACCCAGGAGGCTGCCCCCCAAATGCCTTCAGGAAACTGCTGAGGCCCCCTTTTGAAACAAAGAGAACCTGGGCTCATACTTCACCAAAGGAAATAAGACACAAATGTCTTGCTTTTTCCCTTTTCATGTGTGGGAGCCACACCCAGACCATGAACACAAAAGTTCAGCCAGAGACAGGCAGCCTGTGGCCGAGGAGGAGGAGGAGGAGCAGGTGGAGGAGGAGGAGGAGGAGGAGGAGGAGGAGGAGGAGGAGGA
>NW_005871094.1:2377612-2390889 GCF_000147115.1 Myotis lucifugus | reverse complement strand
GAGAGGAAGGGGGGAGGAGGAGGAGAGGAGGGGGGGAGAAGAGGAGGAGTGAGGAGGAGGAGGAGGAAGTGACAGCTGCCTCTCCCTGGCAGGCTCCCTTTCCCCGCTTTCTGTTAACTACCTCCTCCTGAGCTTCGCTTCTCTGGGCTCATGTTACAGTCCCCCAGCCTCCACCTCTCCCTCGCTCTTCCCTCGATTCCCTTTTCTCTCTTGGTGTCACCGCTTCGTCGGTGGAGTTAGAGCAGCCACAGGTGTGGTTGTTCTAACCTGAGTCTCACAGAGCATTGAGAGAGGGGAGGGAGGAATGGATGCTGGTGATATGCCCAAGGCCACAGCGACAGAACAGCGATGGGAACCCAGACGGTCTGACTCCAAGGTCCATGTCTTAGCCGCCAGGTCCCTATGTGACAGCTGCCTTCCTGGGACTCACGAGACCAAACAGTTCCCTTCCTTCCTTTTTAATCCTCAGTCAAGGATGTTTAGAGAGGAAGAGAGAGTGAGAGACATTGATTGGTTGCCTCCCATAATCACCCTATAGGACAGTGATGGCGAACCTTTTGAGCTCGGCGTGTCAGCATTTTGAAAAACCCTAACTTAACTCTGGTGCCGTGTCACATAATTTTTTGATATTTGCAACCATAGTAAAACGAAGACTTATATTTTTGATATTTATTTTATATATTTAAATGCCATTTAACAAAGAAAAATCAACCAAAAAAATGAGTTCATAGGTTCGCCATCACTGCTATAGGATATCGAACCCAAAACCTAAGTATATGCCCAGACCTGGAATCACACGGGCCAAGGTAAAAGATAGAATTTTGATAGATGATAGATAATAGGTCAAGAGATATCCAGCCAACCATAGATACGTAAAAATGAGTAACAGGCAAAATTCCTTGTCCTTATAGAGCTCCCATTCTCCTGGGGAGGGAAGGACAGTAAGTACAACATTTAGAACGTGGGATGGTGCCATGCTATGAAGAGCAGGAAGGGGTGGGGCAGTGCCGGGGACTTCGGAGGGGCTGGTGCGGTTTAAAAAGCCAACCAGGATGGCCTGACTGAGGGAGGCGAGGGAGGGAAGTATATTCAATGGAAGAGCATTCCAGGCAGGGGGAATGGCAAGCACAAAAGCCCCGAGCTTGGCCCAAATTTTTGGAAAATACGGAAGAAGGGGTTGTAGCAGAAGCTGGGGGTTGGGGGGTCAGAAGATGAGACGAGGTCAGAGAGCTGACATGGCAGTAACAGCACGAGGTGTCCCGTTCCTGCCAATGTTGCCCATGAACAGAGGGCACCCTTGGTAAGCCGAGTCCCCCTTGGTAGAAAGGTCCAGGCATACACCTGCCTACCAGGTGGAGCGTGCTGTTCTGGAGGAGGAACTCAAGTGTGCCGGCGTCCAGTCCCCACCCCGTGGAGAGGGAGCGCTGACGGGAGGGGACATTCTCCATGGGGACCCGCGGTCCTCTCTGCTGGGCACACTGCGAGGCTTCACTGAGCTGTAAGGAACATAATAGCTGGCACTGCTGGTGGGTACGGTCCTCTGGGTCGCTGTGTAGGCATGCTGTGAGGCTGGCCTCAGGCATTATCTGTGGCCAAGACATGCAGGTGAGGAGGCAGGTAAATGGTGGGAAACTAAACCAAGCTCTAAATCAAGTCTGATTACTCAATAGCCTCACCCATCTGGCAGGAAGAATGAATTTTTTCTAAAAAAAATACACAGAAGAATCTATTTTTTTTGGTTGGGGGGGGGGTTCCTTTTGTATAAGACAGTGGTTCTCAACCTTCCTAATGCCACGACCCTTTCATACAGTTCCTCATGTTGTGGTGACCCCCAACCATAAAATTATTTTCGTTGCTACATCATAACTGTAATTTTGTTACTGTTAAGAATCGTAATGTAAATATCTGATATGCAGGATGTATTTTCATTGTTACAAATTGAACATAATTAAAGCATAGTGATTAATCACAAAAACAATATGTAATTATATATGTGTTTTCCGATGGTCTTAGGTGACCCCTGTGAAAGGGTCATTCGACCACCAAAGGGGTCGTGAACCACAGGTTGAGAACCGCTGGTCTAAGATAAAGTAGAGGAGAAGGGAGTTTACTAGGAAACTCAAATATTGGCATAAGCTGAAAAGGTAATATGAGAGCCTTTAGAGCAGTGACAAGTTAGAAATGATAACTGAGTGCATGACCGCTGTTTATTAAGTTATGCAATAGCCGCGTGTAAGAAAAGGGCACAGCGTATGCTCGGGAGGCAGACATTGGCCCTAGAAACCCGCTAAGAAAAAGGCAGACACAATGGGTTGTTTGTAAAGTTCATTTTGATTCTGTGACTGGAGAGAGCAAGCGGCACGCGGAATCTTAAATAAACCAGCAAGGGTTCCCGCTGACAGGTTCTTCCTGCTCCCAGCCCTGAGAGTGCTCCTCCCAGCCCCGGGCACCTCCGTGGCAGTTCCTACTCACACAGGCCGGGCCTGCACGCTGCCTGCTGGCGCCCTGCACCGGGGCTGGGCAGCCTGGGGCTGTTACTTAGTGTGATGGACAGCCAGAGGGGTTTTCAATGCCATTTCTGCCAGAATTGTAATCCTCCCTCAGACACAGCCTCATGAACATCTCACTCTTTTAATATGAAACTGCCAAGAATAGGATGTGAAGTGTGTGTCTCAGTCACCATCCCGTCAGCATGAACATTTTAGAAATGCTTAAATGAAAAACAACAACAGACAACCTGCCTCAGCTGAATAGGCTGAGAATCTTTGCCTTCTGCTTCCCAAACTGGGACTCACAAGTAACAATGGTCAAGTCGGAACACACTGATGTGGAGTCTCAATCTGTGTCTTGGCCCAGGGGCCCTGGTGCAGCAAAGGGTTGTGCTTTAGTGTAACAATGACGACGGCAAAGGGCTAGCAGCCTTTATTTATAAAGGGGCTCATACGGGCTGAGAAGCAAAACCAAAACTCGAAATGATAATAAGAAAAAGACACACAGAGGAACTGAGAGCACGTCACGAGAAAAAACTATAGGTCATCAAACGACACTTGGAAAATGTGGAGCTTGACTCATGAAAGAGAAACGGTGACGATGCTATGTCACTGGTCATTATCAAAGATGAAAAGACTGGAGAATGCCCAACACTGGGGGCGATGAGAGAATCAGCATTCTCCCAGCTGCTGGTGGAAGGTGTCCACGGAAGAAGTGTTCAAATCTGTAGAGAATTTTATCAGTCTATTTGAGCCAAAGTGACTATCTATGCCAGAAAACAAGATCTCAAATGCTCCAGAGAATGGCAGTTTTGCAGTGTATTTTATACATTAGAATCAAAGGAGGAGACGTAAAAAGGGACATAAAATCCATTGGTGGTAGATTAAGGAGGCAGGTGGGAGAGAGCAAAGCAGGAAAATCCCTGGTTTTGGATAAAAGACAAAATGGAGAAACACACATTTCTTTTCCATTGGCGGGTACAGGTTCGCTAATAATTAACATTTCCCGCACACACAGCTGGCATGCAAGGAGCAAGCTAAGAAGGGATGCTGTGGCCTTGTGCTCTGGTGTGGGCGTGTGCCTTCGAGGGGCCTGGAAAAGGGAATCCCTCTGACATTGGGAAGGTCATCCTAGATGCATAAGAACAGAGTTCACCTGAGGTAAAGATTGACTCGCTAAGGAAGCTGTAGGCCTGGAAGTGATTGGCTGCATGACCTGCCGCGCTAGGAATTTGTGACCAGGCCATCCTGTGAGGCTACTTTGGGTCACAGAGCTTGTCAGGCCTGCCAGGTGCCTCCAGCCCAAGCTTGTCAGGTGTATTGCATAGTCCAGTTTTTGTTCACAAAGGATAAATTGATCCACAAATATATTCACCAAAACATTATAATATTACAAAGTAATGTTATAAAACATAATCTATAAAAACTTTAAATGTTCAACTGCTATGCAGTCATTCGAAATATCATGTAGGGGACATTTCTAGTGATGTAAGGAAATATTCATGCTATAAAGATATTTACAAAGGGAGACATAAACAGATGTACTTAATGTAAACTCAACTCTGCAAAACAGCGTTCCAGAAGGAAATGTGTTGTTAAAAGTGGTCATTTCTACGCCCTGAGGTTATGGATCAGACTTCCACATTTCTAGTCATCTACCATCAGCAAGTATGTACTTTATTTAAAACGGAAAACAATTCACCTAAAAATGGCAACAATGATTCAGCAGCCTCCCCTTTGCCCTCTGAAGGAAGCACCCGCTTATCATTAAAGGGAATTAAAAGGCTCATAGTTGTGAGAGCGTGATAACTATGATTACATGATTCTTAAAAGCCAAAACAAACAAACAACAGGGTAGGCTCCTAGGACAGTCGAGGAGAAGGGTGCCATGGGGTTTCCCAACCAAATGTCCATCGACTGTGAAAGGTTTAGAAAAGGAAGCCAGGATGAGCCTCCAACCTCTCTGTCCACAAGCTCCCGAAGTCTGTCCATATTTCCAAGAGGAAGCGTGTAGGGCCATCCCAGCACGGTGTTGAGTGTGTGTGACATAGAACACGGCCCCTCCCCTCAAGGTGTCTTGTTAAGATAGGTGCATATTAAGATATGTACGTGAAAGGACAAAGCGAGTTCCTCCTGTGTATCAGCACCATGCTGGGGAGAACATGGAAGACAGAGGAAAGTCGTCCCTGGGAGAGATCACAGCATACGTTCTAGCTCTGGGCTGGCTCAGAGTGGCTAGGATAGTCCCGGGAAGCTGGGGGAATTTGTAGGGTTTAGAGCAGCGGTTCTCAACCTGTGGGTCGCGACCCCTTTGGGGGTTGAACGACCCTTTCACAGGGGTCACCATCGGAAAACACATATAAATTACATATTGTTTTTGTGATTAATCACTATGCTTTAATTATGTTCAATTTGTAACAATGAAATTGGGGGTCACCACAACATGAGGAACTGTATGAAAGGGTCTCGGCATTAGGAAGGTTGAGAACCACTGGTTTAGAGGAACAGAAAACAGGGCGGAACTTTAGGAGTTGGGCAGACGGGAAGGAGGACAGCCTGAGAGACGCTGGATTAAGCAAAGCAAGAGTGGAAGACCCAAGGGAGCAGGGCCTCACTAGAGAATTCCAAGTCCAAGTTCTAAGTCAGGCCTGACGGTGGAGACCCAGGCCCCCGAGCTGGGACTCAACTCCTCACACATGGGGAGGCCAGAAGAATAAAGGGAACCAGAGACCCTGCACCTTCTCCACACAATCTGGGGCTGCTTAGCTTTTATTTTGTTTCACTCTATTGAAAACTCCAAAAGGTCAGATGCGAGAAAAACAGGAAGTCAGAAACAAAGGGCTGGAGGAGCTGCTGGGAGGCGGCTGACAGTCTCCTCCCGAGAAGTCCCATGATCTTTCTCGAGGGAGCCGTGTTTTCAAGAAGTTTAATGGTGACTTCTTTGGAACCCAAATGTAACAGACTCGATATAGGAGAAATAAGGAGCATTTATACAAAGGCAAGTCCCAGCCTGTTGGTTTCTGGACACGGGAGGCAAGTCAAACCTTACTTCCTGCAGCACAATGACAGAAATCGGGGTTCCAGGCCTAGAAATCTACTTTCCACCATGAAAGGCCTACCGTCACCAAACATGCAGACAGAGGCTTATGCAAGCATGTGTTAAATATGCAAAATATGTCCCGCTGGGAATTTCTCCCCGATGGGCCCTAACTGGCTAAAACTCCTATTATCTCAATCTGATAAAGTATGGACTAAAGACACCATTTTCATTCCTGATAAATCTGTAGCAGGCGCCATAGCTGCAGGACTCTCCCAACCACCTTCAAACGGGGCCTCCAGCTTCTCGGATTCACCAATTCAGGCCTCCAGGAACGGAGGATCAGTGGCTGCAGGGGCAGCTCCCCGGGCTCCGCTGAGCTGGCCCTCACCCCCAGCTCAGAGCTCCCGGCCCAGCTCGCAGGTGCCATGGGCAGAAGACCGTGGTCAGGTGGTGGCAGCATGGAGGCGAGCCTTCCCTGTGTGATTAGGTTTAGGTTCCCGTCCTAACAGGCACCTGCCTCACCCCCAGGCAATATCCCTGAGTCTCTGCCTGGGAGTCACTGATAAATCTTTATTCTCATTATTTGCATTCACTCAGGTCCTTTGAATGGAGCCACCTGCCAGACTGCATGTTTGTGCCCTCCCCGCCCCCATATGTTGAAACCTGATCTCCATCGTGATACTAGGTGGAGCCTTAGGGAGAAGATTAGGTCATGAGGGTGGAGCCCTCAGGAACGGGATTGTTATAAAAAGGCCCCAGAGAGCTAGCTCCCTTGCCCTTCACCGAGGACCAGGAAGTGGGCTGCACCAGACTCGGAGTCTGCAGGCACCTGTGCTTGGACATCCAGCCTCCAGAACTGTGAGGAATAAGTTTCTATGGCATTTCTGTTACAGCAGCCGAAGGGACTAAGATGCCGCCTCTCCCTCTGCCTGTCCCACATCCTGTCCCTTCAGACTGTTCTTTTCCATTTGCTCCTTCAGCTCTTGCAGAGCAGATGTGGGGTGTGGTCAGGACCCTCCAGTCCACTCTAGTAGAGGGACTACTCCCGAGGGTCCCTTCAGAAGTTCATCTCCAGGCCTGTGTCTCGGGGCCTCTCCCCAGGGCCACCAGTGGCCACCGCTCACTTCACTGCTGAATGCCACTTGGCTCTCCTGGCTGGGGGACCGACAGGATTCTGGCTTCAGCATCCTGTCTCGCCTGGCGTCCAGCACTGGTTCCTGGGCACTTCACTGTGTGAAGGGCTGTTCTGTCCCGTATTGGAAAAATTACATACAGAGGGCAGACTATTTTAGATGCCGATTGGGAAAAGTTCTACTGATTTAAAATGTAGTGAAAGGATTTTTTCAAAAATGGTGGGGAGGGTTAGGCAAGTTTTTTGTCAGTTTGGCAATATGCAATAAAACCACTAAAAAGGATTCTCCCCTTGACACAATAATTGCACTGTTACATAGTTAGCACTTACCTTGACTATCAATTATAAAGGTGAAAAATGAAAACTATTTGTCCAATAATAGTGTAATGGGTAAATCTGTGACATGAACTACCATACAGCCATTGACTATGTTTTTGAAGAATATTAAACAGCTTTGAAAAATGTGTCTAATATTCAGTAAGAAAAGCATTATGCTTAATGGTATGATTATTTACAAATACTGAATATTGGTTAACAGTGGTTCTATCGTATGTGGTGGGAAAAAGGTTGTTTTTATATATTTTCCTTTTAAATATTTTTCAAGATTTCAAAAAAATAATCAACGTATATTAGTGTTGTCAGGAAAAAAAATACTGTAGTTGTTCTAAAATGATGTGATTTCCTCACCAGGCGGCATCTCGTCTTGGCCCAGGAACGTGTTGCCGGAGCAGACAGGGACTCTGGTGGTCCTCACCCGCTCAGCCAGGAGCAGCAGAGCTGCGAGAACACCAGCGCCTGCCCCAACCCCAGTTCTGAGGTAACTGGCTTGCGGCCCAGTGATGGTCATCCTTACAGCTCCCTTCTGGTCCTAGGGGGTCGCCAGGACCCTTAGCTTCTGCCTCTTCCTTCAAGCCCCAGTAACAGCCTTGCCCCTCGCCCTGGGCAAGGGGTCTGAGAAACCTCACAGGTGTCTTCAGGGGCTTGTGGTGTGCACGCTGCATGTCTGAGGCACGCAGAGCTGCCTGGAGAGCCTGTCCTGGCGACAAGTCACCTCACATTCCTTGGAGGCGGTGGAGTGGGAGAGGGTGGGAGTTTGCCACAGGTTTTTATGGAATTCCAGAAGGGAGAGCATGAGCTTGTGAAGAAACTGGGAGAAAGGGAGAGCTGGACACTCACTGATGTGACTTCCCTCAGGTTCCCAGGAGGGTGGCCCTGCCGAGAACAAAAGATGAGCCTCCCCAGACCCAGGCGGGGCGACCAGCTGCTGTTCCTGGGCATCGTGGTCCTCGTGGTCCTGGCCATCTTCCTGCTGTTCTACGCTCTCCTCTGGAAGGCGGGTGACCTCATCAACCTGCCCAACCTGAGAATCGGCTTCTACAACTTCTGCCTGTGGAACGAGAGCGCGAGCTGCCTGCAGTGCCACCAGTTCCCTGAGCTGGAGGCCCTGGGGCTGCCTCAGGGCGCCCTGGCCCTGGCCAGGCTCGGCGTGTACGGGGCCCTGGTGCTCACCCTCTTTGTCCCGCTGCCTCTGCTCCTGGCCCGCTGCAACAGGAGCGAGGGCGAGTGGCATCTGGCTGTGTGCTTCCTGGCGATGGCCTCCATGCTGCTGGCCGGGGGCCTGGGCCTCTTCCTCACCTACACCTGGAAGTGGGTCACGCCCTCCCTCCTGGGGCCTGGATTCCTAGCTCTGGCCGCTGCCCAGGCCTTGCTGGTCCTCTTGCTGATGACCACAGTCATGTTCCCCCAAAGGGCAGATGACAAGAGCAAGCTGGAGAGCTGCTAGCCCTGTCCAGAGGCTCCCAGGCTGCTTGAAGGAGGCTCAGACAGGCGCCAGAGGCCTCGTGGGCTGGTGTTTTCGCAGCCACCCTGCTTCATAGCTAATACTGATCTCAAGCTTGAGCAGATGGCCCCACTGAGGAAGGGGCACCGGCATAAAGGAGGCCGGGGCTGTGAGGGTGACGGCCCTGGGCTTCTTAGTGTTGGCTTGTCTGCCTTTGGGACTGCTAACACCACGTAGCTCCTTGTCATGAGAATTCCTGTTTCACTGACTGATCTGAGCAAACCATTCTTCATTCTCAGGATGGTGGCCAGAGAAGGGTTCCTGTCCCAGGGCCAGATTTCCAGGATGATCGGCCAAAGGCCAAACTGAGACCCAGGGAAGGTTCATGGCGACAGACGGGGAACACTGAGAGCACCTGTGTCCCCGGGGCCCTGGTTAGCAAGCTTCCCCCTTTCCCACCCTCCCCATGACACCACTCCCAAAGGCACAGGGGATCTCAGAGGGAGTCCCTCAACTTCCCCTGGGCTGCTGGCTCCAAGCCGGACAGCAGGGGATGAGGTGGCACGCCATTCCTAACATGGGACCTGGGCGTCCGAGAGCACAGCATGCCGAATCCGGGGGGCGGGGAGGGTGAACAGGACTGAATGGTTCCACAAACGCTGCGTCCCTTCACTGCTCAAGCTAGACCTAGAAAGGATACAAGCACCACTTGTGCAGGGGGAATTTACTTTTCAGCACTGTATATTGAAAAACTGTATAACCATGGTTGCCTCACTCTGCCTGCCAAAAGCCACACTGACTCCAGAGGCAATGTGGACTCGGCCCTGACCTCTTGCCCTTAGCGTCCACTTTGGGAGCCTGTCCCACTCGCACTTTCAGAGTGGCCAGGGATCAAAGCCAAGGCCGCCAAGTAGAAGGAAGGGGGCAGCTCGGGAGAGGAGGCCTGTCTGATGGGTAGAAGGCTTGGACCAAAGGTACCCCGGGAGCGCTAAGCTCCCAGACAGAGCAGAGCACTGTGGGCAAAATGTCTTCAGGGCTAAGAGGGCGGCTCAGGGATTGCCTGGCTGCCTGTGAGGGAAACTGTAAATTGGGCTTCCTCCTCACGGAGAGATGGTGCTGCCTAAACTGGACAATTCTGGTGTATTTAGCAGCCATACTTTGTTTGAAAGTTATTAAATTGATTCTTTGGTGCCAATAAGTCTGACACTGTGACCTCATTTTCCCTGGAGCCTGGTCACTGAATACACAGACATGGGGACTGCAGACCCCTGTGCCGGGGAGGACAATGCAGAGAGGAATTCTGATGGCAGTTCATTCGGATCCCTCACTTCCCAAGGCCGAGTGTCAGGGCTTCTGGCTCCACCCAGGGGTATGGAGCTGGGAGCAGTCCCCAGGCAGAGCCAAAGCCCAGCGTCCGGTAGCTGTTGCGGCCGTAGCGTCCTGGGAACCTGTCCCTTAGCTGAAGAATATCTCCCTGACGTACTTGAACGCATCCTCATCTTCCTCAGGGCTGCTGCTGCAGGCAGGCTCCAAGCCTGCAGGCCCCTGCGGCCGCCCCAGGCCTGGGGGGAGGGCGGCTTCCCCACTGTCCTCACCCTCACTTGTCTCGGGAGAAGCCGGCCCCTCCGAGCAGGTGGGGGACAGCTCTGGCTCAGCAGTGCCTGCCAGGGGCCGCTGCTCCAAGGCCTTTTCCTGTTGTCGGTTCTGTGAAGAAAGACCAGACGAAACGTGTAAATTTATTTCCCTAACCTGTCAGTGGTGGAGACCATGTCCAGAAGCAACTGCGAAGCCAGCATTGACCAGGTCGGGCATGGCTCCCAAATCAGTGGCCGCTCCACCTCCTTCACCCCACTGCTGCCCACCCTCCACCTCTCAGAGCTCTGGGAGAAACCAAGACCAACTCGGAGAGAAGTGGGCAGAGGCCTGAGGAATACCAAAGTAGAAAAGAAAATAAATACATCGAAAAAACTTGTCTGGGAAGGCAGGTGACAATGGAAGGAGCACAGGATACAAAAGGAGTGTGGGCCTACACTCTGTCACTTACAGGCTATGCAACTTAGGGAAAGTCCCTGCCTCTCAATTTCTTCATCTGTAAAACGGGAATAACAGTATCTGAAATAACATATCACCAGATTATGGCAAAGATTAAATGAGATAGTGATAGATAAAAATACCTGGTCAGCCCTAGCCGGTTGCTCAATGGTCAGACCATTGGCCCACAGACTGAAGGGTCTCGGATGTGAGTCCAGTCAAGGGCACATACTGAGGTTGCAGGCTCGATTCTGGCCCTGGTCAGGGCATATGGAAGAGGCAACCAATCACTGTGTCTCTCTCACATTGATGTTTCTCTCTCTGTCTCTCCCCCTCTTCCACTCTCTCTAAAATCAATGGGGGGAAATATCCTTGAGTGAGGATTAACAAAAAAATAAAAATGCCTGGTCTATCATACAGAACCACCCAACTCTATGGTGGTATGATTATTATTAGCTTTAGGAAGACAGGAGACCTCAGTGCTGTTCTGCCAGGAGTCAACTTGCCCACCTGAGAACACTAGCAGGTCAAGACTTCTGGTTCCCTCTGCTTCACCCCACACAGTCACCCACACAGGGTGCTCTCCCTGCCCAGCCACCCCTCCCCAGGCATCTGGCCCCAAACACGTGGCTGGTGCACAGCTCACAGCGGGGGAGCACGGCCTGAGAGATTCATGAGACAAGGGACAAGTGGAAGGAGGGCGGACACGCAAGAGGGCTCCCCACGGCTGTTTCAGTCGGTAAAGAGTTTGTGGTTAAAAGAGCAAGAACAGCCAAAGGTTGTGGCTCGGTTGAGTTTCATCCCATGCACTGAAAGGTGGCTGGTTTGATTCCCCGTCAGGGGACATGCCCGGGTTGCGGGCTCAGTTCCCAATAGGGGGTGTACAGGAGGCAGCCAATTAATGTTTCTCATCAATGTTTCTATCTCTCCCTCTTCCCTCCTCTCTCTGAAATAAATACATATTTTTTTAAAAAGACACAGCTGACTTTACCTCAATCAGGACCCCCAGAGCAACATCGACAAGTTCGGCTTCACTCATGCAGTACACAGTCCTCACTGCGGGGAGTCTGAAAGAAAGGCACGATGCTACAGATGGGGCAGACGGCTCCCCAGTCTCTCAAGGAGGAAGGAGAGCTGCATCCCTGGGCCTTCCGCCGGGGATGAGAGCACCAGCTTCCTCAGGGCATCAACCGGCTTCCTCATTCTTGGGACCAGTGACTGGCAGAGGGGGGTCTTGGAGGCAACAGTGGGGGCTTCCCAACTCTGCCAACGCCCCCAGGGATTTACAAATAAGGCTTGATGGCTACTCCTGAGAGCCAAACGGACACACACATACCTGTGAGCTGATCACACGGACCACCAGGCCAAGACCCACCTGACACCTAACTGAACGCATGAACACAGTATGGAAAGGCTGTGCAGTCAGAGAGGGAGGCTGGTCAGGTAAGAAACCTTATAAAAGGAAGGGCAGAGGGGCAGCACTGAGCACCCGGGACCGTCAGGAGCGTTCAGGGACCTCTCCTCCCTGGCGGCCTCACGACCCCACAGTTGGCATCATCCCACCGGCTCACCCACAGCCTCTGATCCGGGCTGACACAGGGGCTTGCTGCTCCTGTCCCAGGAGGTCTGCCCACAGGGAGGCTGATGGCCTGGCCCACTCATCTTGCCCACCTGATGGTCACACTTATTGTTGCAAATGAAGAGAAGGGCATTTTAGCCACCTGGTGTTTGACAGCTTGGCTGATGCGTGTGACCCGAGAAGGGGGCCACTATCTGGGAGTTGCAGATTCACCAAGAGGCAGAGGCGTCTGCCTGGGTGGACACAGCTCACTCAGCCTCCTGCACGCAGCCCGTGCACCTCCTAAGAGCTGGAGACGACTGAAACCCCGCCCACCTCACGGATCTGCCAACACTGCATGACCCAGGCTCCAAGGTGTCCCACCTGGCTGCAGCCGCCGGCACCGCGGCCATCCTCCTCCGCTTCCTCTTCGGGGTCTTCACCGGCCACATTCTCTCCTCAGGCCCCTGGGCTGTCATCCAGGAGGGAAGGACCCTCTTCTTATCCCCAGAATGTAAGGCTGCCATCTCTCTTGTCGCTGATGAAGAGTCAGGGCCCTCCCTTACGGACTCGCTTTTCTTATCCAGGACAGCAAATCCCACCTTCTCATCACACCAGGAATTAACTGTAGGCCTGTTTGTCCTCAAATGGGAGTCAAGCTTTGATTCCTACAAAGAACAAAGCCCAGTGAATTCTAATATGCTCACAGGCGACCCGGATGGTGAGCAGGGCCCAAGACTCAGGCCACTCACAGGGCAGCCAGGGAGGTGTGGTGGGCAGGCTGCTGGGAGGGCCTCCCACCCCGAGTCCCCACACCCCACACCAGCAGGCCCAACAGAAATGCCCCCGGCAGCCTCGGCTCTAAGCCGATGAACATGAAGAGGGATGAACACCCTCCTAGGAGGAAGGAAGAAAGGAGGTGCCCCCACTCCATGCCGCCCCAGGTGCCCCGTCTATCCTACCCCTAAAGTATCTCCCAATGACCTCTCTGGGCTTCTCACTCCCTCCATCTTGGGGTGCTGACAAGAAACCCTGAGGCCATTTGACGCACAATAAGGTTTCCTTGGCCAACAACCCCTCCCTCCATCCGAAGATTCTTCTGTCCATGTAACCAGCGGGGCTCAGGGACTACAGCGCCGGCCTCGGAGGGAGGTCCCGAAGGGCCACCAGCCCTCCGCTCACTCGGCCTCCGCTGCCTCCGAGGCCCCCATCCCACCCCGCAACTCCCGGTGACCCCAAGGCGCAGG